>NC_081415.1:269216424-269293924 GCF_030272615.1 Cryptomeria japonica
TTTCTTTCTCTCTCTCTCTCTCAAGTGTCTCTGTCCCATTTTGTCCAATCTCTCCCTCCCCCCCCTTTCTCTTTCTCTCTCACATCTCTCTCTCTTATCCTCTAACTCTCTTTGACTCTCTTTGTCTCTCCCTCCGTCCCTCTCTCCCACTCTCTTTCCCTCTTTCCCTATCAAGTCTCTCTGTATGTCTCTCTTTCCCTCTTTCCCTCCCCTTCCCTCTCTCTCTCTCAAGTGTTTCTGTCCCTTTTTGTCCATTCTCTCCCTCCCAAACTCTCTCTCTCTCTCTCAATCCCTCCATATACCTTTCAGATCTCTCTATATCTCCCCTAGGACTCCCTATCTCTCATTGTCCCTCTCTCTCAAGTGTCTCTATCCCATTCTTTCCCTCTCTCTCCCCATCCCTTTCTCTTTATCTCTCAAGTCTCGCTCTCTCTCTTTCCCTCCATATCTCTCTCCCCTCTCTTTCCATTTTTCCCTCTCTCCCTCTAACCATCTCTCTTTCCCTCTTTCCCTCTCAAGTCTCTCTCTCTTTCTCTCTCTTTCTCTCTTTTACTCTCTCCCTCCCCATCCCCCTCCCTTTTCCCCTCTCTCCCTCTCTCTTTACCTCTCAAGTCTCTCCCTATGTATCTCTTTCTCTCTTTCCCTCTCTCCCTCCCCTTCCCCCCCCCTCTCTCTCTCTGGTGTCTCTATCCCATTTTGTCCAGTCTATCCCTCCCCATCCCTTTCTCTTTCTCTCTCACATCTCTCTCTCTCTTTGCCTCTAAATCTCTCTCTAAAGTATCTCTTTCCTTCCCTCTCTCCCCCTCTCTCTTTCCCTCTTTCCCTCTCAAGTCTCTACCTATGTCTCTCTTTCTCTCTCCCTCCCTCCCATTCTCCCTCCCTTTGGCCCCCCCTCTCTCTCTCTCTATGTGTGTGTGTCTCTGTCTCACAATTCCTCCATCCACCTCTCAAGTCTCTCTCTCTCTCTCTCATAATTTATCCATCCACCTCTCAAGTCTCTCTATATCTCCCCCACTCCCTCTTTCTCTCTTAGGTGTCTCTATCCCATTATTTCCCTCTGTCCCTCTGTCCCTCCCCATCCCTTTCTTTGTCCCTTCCCATCCATCTCTCTCTCTCTCTTTCCCTTTCTCCCTCTCTCTTTCCCTCTCAAGTCTCTCTCTATGTCTCTCTTTATCTCTTTCCCTCTCTCCATCTCCTCCCCCTCTCTCTCTCTCTCAGGTGTCTATGTCCCATTCTGTCCATTCTCCCTCCTCAATTTCTCTCTCTGAAGTCTATCTCTCTCACACAATCCTTCCATCCACCTCTTAGGTCTCTCTCTCTCTCTCTCTCTACCACACACACACATTATTCCTCTCTCTATCCCTCAGGTGTCTCTCTCTCCCATTCTTTCCTTTCTCTTTGTTCTTTCCCTCTCCCTCCCCATATATATATCTCTCTCCCCCATTTTTTCCATTCTCTCTTCCCCCTCCCTTTCTCTTTCTCTCTCTCTCTCTATCCCATTCTATGTATTCTCTCCTCCCCCATCCAGGGATAACTTTAAGAAACCAGCCCCCGAGAAAAAGTGTAAAACCCTGGTGAATCAAACATTATTTTTTGGGGGAAATTTTCATATTGATGGCAAATTTTTTTTTCAATGTAGGAAAAAAAAATATTTTGTATTTGCGATTTTTTCCTAGGGTACAAAAATTACATAAAATTTGGGCGAATAATACCTTGTTCTATGGGGAAAATATATATTGTAGGAGGCGAATATTTTTCATTTAAATGAACATATATATAATTGGATGGGTGAAAATTTTTAGTTTGAAGGAAAAATTATTTAAGCGTATTGGCAATTCTTATCCACCGCTTGAAAATTATTTAATTTGTTTGGCTAATATTTTGTTATTTATGGAAAAATATATATTTTATTGGCAATTTCATGCATTCAATGCCATTAATAGACAAGGCACACCACATCACATCAGTACATCACATTGAGTCTGGACTCTGCATGACATATCGATAAGTGCGACCTCTTTGACACATGAAGGATGACACGTACCTAAAATCCATCAATGATTTAAAACCGTTCGATGATCGTAGATCAATGGCTGAAGTTTTATTTTGGCCCAAATTTCTGAAGAGAACGTAGTTCAACAAAAAGTTCTCGGAATGGAATTGGATTCAATAGACACGTATCAAATGTCACTGTCGATAATATTGGTCATTTAATATATGTCTAGTCACTAAATGCAATCCATTCTGTCCCCACAACTTCTAATGTGGTACTTGGTATTGGTTTATAGCTATTTCCAATTTTGCACACTCATGCATTTATGGGAAAGATTTGTAGAGATATATGAAAGATTTAAAAAAAATTAAAGAAATTAATACAGTTAGAGAAGGTATTATTACAATCAAGAGCTTCAACTATTTATATACAATCTCTACTTCTTTCATCTTCAATTAGCCTTTGGTAGATAAATCATTGGAGCTCATGGTATTTAAATTCTACCTCTAGTTTAGGTCTATAGGCTTAGGCTGTTTAATTTGGTAATCTTATTTCTCAAGATGGACACTCCTATCTGCTTGAGAAGCATTTTTTGCGAAGGACCAGAGGACCTTTTTGGGCTCTGTTAGAGACCCAACCCTCCAATCAGTCTGCAAGGAGGTTGGGATGTTCACTAATGAGGGTGTGAGGATGGTGATAGGCAAAGACTTTCTGCATAATAAAAATAAATATCGTGCTAACACATACATTACGTCCCAGTTCCTGGCATCTATTCTGGACCTTAAAGGAGACAAGGTGGATATGTTGATTTTGTTAAGGAAGGTGTTTAAAGAAGACTTCCTTGGAGATGATGTTACTGTTGTTGTCTTTGTACAAGTAGGGGTGGGGATCCCTTGGGCGAATGAATTAACCAAGATTCTCCTCCCTGACCAAATAGTGCCAGTGGCCAAGCAACATTTTCTTTTGAACTTGAATGCGGAGCAGTTGACACGTTATAGGAAATGGGCGTGGATTGGTAGGGGCTTTCTTTGGAAATGGTTCCTCCTGGACAATTTTCCAAACTATAGTTGGCTTGAAGAATTCTCTTAGCTTATAATGTTTGAAGAATTCTACATGGAGGGAGGGCAAGATTCTTAGGGTAAACCATGAATGTGTCCACTACATGTGCACTAGGCCCGACCCCTCAGTAGTTTTGTTTTTTTGGCTATGTCCTTGTAACCTCATAGGGTCACTCATTTTGGCTTTAAAGTTTTTAAGGGACTCAAGTCTCAGACATGTCAAAATTGTAAATTTCCAAAACATAAATATTAATGATAATTTTGCAAATTCCAATTTGTTTCAGTTTGCCCTCTTATGGATATAAAAATGCTTTCTATTTCATTTCATTAATGATAATTTTGCAAATTCTTTTTGTCTATGAGCTACGTTATTTCAATATTTTGTTAAACAATGGAAACAAATTTAATACTGTGATATTTTTTATGTAATGTTTCTTCCTCTATATTTAATATATATAAAAAAAATCCAGTTTGTTCCATTAATTATTTGTACATTGATTATCGTTGATTATAATTTTATAAATATAAAAAAAAAGATGTTTATCTCACGAAAAACAAGTGAATTAAAAGTCCAACTTACTTGTTGTTGAAGTTTTGAACTAGTGCATGTAGAGGAATGATAAACATGTTTTGCAAACTTCTAACACAAGACTTCCATAAATGATAAACATTTAATTAAGTATAGTTAAATTCTAAATTTGCAATTGTATACTTAATTAAATTTAATAAGATCTATTTTGGTAGAAGTTGAAAAGGATTAAAAAGTCTTCAAAACCATTCTCAAAAAGTGATTCATGTCTGTTGACGTGGCAAAATAATGGCAAAAGTCTCTGGACCCACGACAACTGACAACATATACCATCGATCAACATTTGATGTCTTCGGGGAGGAAATGGGTTGAGAAGCAAGTTCACAAGCCTTAGCATGCTGCACGATGTCTCCATTGGTGTTCTCTTGTATAATGATTTCTTTTAGTTTTAGCTGAGGGTTGTGAAGGTTTAGGATCAATAGGCATAGGCTTCTTCTCTTCGTTTAAATGAGGATGAATAGGAGAAGGTCTACTAGGCTGAAAAATAGGAGATGTTGGACGCTTTCCTTTGTAAGATGTAGGAGGCAGTATTGCAGCATATAAAGGAGGAATATAAGGTGTAAGAAGGAGACAGGTCCATCATGAGGAGGATGAATATCTCTAGGATGTCTAGGCTTACTCAAAGATAAGATTATATAATTCTTTCATTTTCTATAAGATTAAAAAAGAGCATCACTTGAGTCTTAAGAGGTTCAAATTATTTAGGCTAAAATTAATCAAGATTAACATCTCCATGACTCACCGTGGGTTGGTACATGCTATGATTTATAGTTGCGATTTTGTCATTATGAAGAAATTTGAGACATTTATGAATGGTAGATGGTATTGATTTCATGGAAGAGAACCAAGGATGTCCCAACTTCACACAAAATTGATCTAATGTAGGAATGATAGAAAAAATGACATCTATGCACTTAGTACCAACCTTAACGGGAAGAGTAATAGAACATACAGTAGGAAAATAGAAACCATCAAATATATTAACCACTAAATCAAATTTATCATATGTTATTTCATGCAATTGTAAAGTATAAAGATATTCTTAAGTTATTACATTCACCATACATGTTGGATCAATGAGAACCCCTCGTGAGAGTATGTCTTTGATCTTTGTTGTGATATAGTGGGCCATCAAGTGCTTCAATAGTCTCACTAGGATCAAAGGTAATGCATAGGTCCTTAGGAGGTGTAGGTTTATCAATAAGATTCACCACATTATTAGACTCAAGGCCAAGGTCATTAGAAGAAAATTCAAGATTCTCAGACTCAATTAGAGACCGTTGGATGAGCACATATCAATGACAGGGTGGATTTAGGCCTGAATGTGGGAAGTAAACACATTTGTGAGAACTTCACCCAGAATTGAATGTTTTACATTTAATTAACTATAGTTAAGTCTATAAATCTCTATTTCAGGTGGAAGTTGAAAAGGATTAAAAAGACTTAAAAAAGAGTCCGGAAAAGTGACTCGAGTGTGGTGAGATGCCCAAAAAATGGCAAAAGTCATGGGACCCATGACAACTAACAACAAATACCATCGTCCATTGGATGAGTACAAATCAATGACTTAGGGTGGACTTTGGCCCGAATGTGGGAAGTAGACACATTTGTGAGAACTTCACCTGAAATCGAACGTTTTACATTTAATTAAATATAATTAAGTCTATAAAGCTCTATTTTAGGCAGAAGTTGAAAAGGATTAATAAGACTTATAAAATAGTCTAGAAAAGTGACTCAAGTGTGGCAATGTGCCTGAAAAATGGCAAAAGTCACAGGACCCACGACAACTGACAACAGATACCGTTGTTCGTTGGATGAACACAGATCACTGAATTAGGGTGAATTTTGGCTTGAATGTGGGAAATAAACACATTTTTGAGAACTTGACCCGGAATTGAATGTTTTACATTTTATTATCTATAATTAAGCTCTATTTCGGGTGAAAGTTGAAAAGGATTAAAAAGACTTCAAAAACAGTCCAAAAAAGTGACTCATCACCTGAGCCTAGTGATGTGTTCACTGTCCTCAGAATTTAGATTGAAGCAATGAATGTTTTGTCCTTCAACGACAAATAGATATTAATAATAATTTATAAAATTACAACAAGATTCTAGATATTTTTCCCTTTAGGTATTACTTTTGTACTTTTAAGTGTTTTCAAAATAAGTGACTCATAAAAAATAATCGTATTTCATGTCATGGACAAACCAGTAAATTGGGGGAGATTTAGAAACAACTAGTAGATTGAGGAATGCAAGTCCAACAGAGTCTGTTTGTGCCAATCTAGTCAAATAGAAATTTTGGGTAAAATCTAGAACACCTACATCCCGCGTTTTTTTACTTTTTTTAATCTCGTGGTTGAATTTGAGGGTTAGCATTTTCAGGCTTGTATCTAGCATTATTTTGAATTATTAGCAATAACAACGATGGGGAAACCGGGAAGCAATAGTTCAACATGAAGCCAAGTGAAAAAAATAAGACCTAACCAAACTGGTTAAAACACCAGGTTTCATCGATGAATACCATGATATTTATGACCTTGCTATCCATAGTGAAAAGCATATCATAGATATTAGATATGCATTGTCTAATAGGCGATAGATCCAAGTAGGGCAAAATTTACTGTTTTCAACACAATGTTGAAACAAAGAACAAATAAAATCACATCATGGGATGCTGGATTGGGAAGTATGGTGTTACTTGAAGTATTCCCTTGCCCTGAATTTGTCATGCCCTACACTAAAAATTATGATGAAGATAAAAAAACAATTGTCAATAAAAATACAAAAGAGGAAATTCTATCTATAAACATGGGAGAATTTTCTCATTTGTTGAACCTAGGGTTTGAATCTTAAAACTCAAACATCCACATTGACCTAGGAAAGCTAGTAGAGAATTATGAGAGTCTTGATCCAAGTCGTAGAGATTCATTTATCGAAGTTCTAATAATGCGTGGTACTCCATTGGATCGAAATCGTAAGCCTCCTAATGATTCTAACATTTTTGTTCCATGGGTTCGGGATACTTTTTCCTTGCTGACATTTTGCCTGGGATTGGAAAATGATAGGGAAGTGGGTGCTAGCCTTCTTGAAATGATTTTTAATATCCATTATGTAAGTCAACTAGTAAGATATAATTTTGTTGAGCACGTTGTTCAATCCATGCAAAAACAATTACTAATGATCAAAAAAGGTTCCTATAAGACATTTAGGTTCTCATCCTACTTGTGCCATCTCCTTCTATCCAAGTATCATGCAATATTCGAGACCAACAATCTTCACATTGTGAAATATAAGATTGATGAGAAGACTCAGAACAAAACAGAGTGTCCAATATATGAATGGACACCAAAGATAAGGATACATGATAACATAAAGCACTACAACCATTTTGTAGACTTCTTTTTGGCACCAATGTCTAATGAAATTACAAGCACTCCAATGCCTAGATTGCTTGTGTCTTGTCGAGTTTGCATTCAACTCAGAAGTCAAATACAATTGGCTGACTGGTTCTTCATGAAAGAATACATTGTGTTAAGGTTTTACGGATCAACAGTAAAACCCTATAGACTTCCAATACATGTGACAATGAGGGTATTTGCATTGGAATATGTACAACAATTGGAGAGCATAGATAGGAACTTCCATGGTCAGCAAAAGAAGAGCATATTTCCTTCCTTGCCTTTCTCATGTGGAGGGTTCACATTTGAGAGAAAAGCATTCAATGTGGCACATGATTTTTTGACTATTTTTAGCTTTGGTGATGAGGGTCTTTGACAGTATGATCCAATCGGTGTAGTTCAAGCAAGGCTTAAGAAAAATGGGAACTCTTCAGCATTATGTCAACATGAAAGTAAACCATTGCTAGAAAAGATTAGAAACATGAACTCCTGGGATGAAGTAAAAAAAGGAGACGGAGAAAATTGCCACTGATAATAATGTTTCAACTGAAGAATTGTCATCACAAATTATGGCATTGCACACACGAAGGACAACAAAGGAGGGCATCCAAAATAGGAGGTCCTACAATTTCTACCAAAAATCTGCTAATCCATGTAAAAAATCTATTTCTAATACAATTATGCAAGAATGTAAAGACAGTTATTGGACTCAAAGCAAAATAAATGATTTTTGGACTATGAGGAAGAATCTCGGTGAACTAAAGACTAGTGCAGAATTTGAGTCCATCAATGAGGATGAAGAGTTTAGCAAATTGTAGAATATGGAGCATCCCACAACAACATATGACAGGAGTGAAGATGAAAATGAGTATGAGGTTGAGCCCACTCCAACAACTACTACAGTCTCTAAAATATTAGGTGGAGTCAATGAGTACATGAAAGAAAAATATAGCAAAGGGGCAAACATTGTGGAAGAAATAGGTTTTGAAGGCGGTGGTCTACATCCCAGAGGAGAAGGCATTTGGTATCCACTTGAGGCACAACTTCCATTAGATTCAAAATCAAAAGCTCCTGTTAAACCAGTCATTGGACTTTATTCTTCAGATTCATCATGGAAAGGTACTACTTATTATCCTCAGGGTCCACTTGCATTTGTTTCAGGTTCAAATCCACAACCACCACCACATCATGGTATTCCCATTGGCAGTGAATCAAGTGCCACTGCCAATGGTGGGGAATCTGGGGGATAGTATTCCTATTAGTGTTCAGTCAAGTGCCACTATGATTGGTGGGGTTGGCATGGGTACTACTACTGATATTAGTTGTATTGGTGCTAGACAAGTGCAACAACAAAATATCTCTCGCAAGAGGCCACTAGTGATAGATACTCATACTATTCGGAATCCTATATGAAGTGCCACTGACACTACAAATCTATCATTTGTAGCTTCAGATCATACCCCTCAAAAGACTATAAAAACTACACATGAAAGTGACAGTGGGAGGATCAAGAATGGTTGTTGGCAATCCTCATAATGCATTAGTTAAAACTGGAGCCTCTTCTATTTCACCTTTCAAACATTCAATTGCTTCAGCAAGCCCAGATTTTCAATTTCATGATTACTATGAAAAATTTGAACACACAACAAATGCAAATAAAAAAAAAAAGAGAGCATTGCATAAGGTTGCCCTAACTAAACTTTTAGACGAACAACCTGCAAGGAACAGGGTATTTCCAACATATGACCCACACAAAGATTTGATGGAGTTCATGGTTGTTATGCCCTCAACTAAAGATAAAAATCCACCACACAGTCAGATAGATCCCTCTAAATTTCAAGTTAGCACCCTCCAAATGGATTTTTCCAAAGTACAAAATGTGGACAAAATTAGTGTGTCAAAAAGAACTAACGAAGTGGTCTACACTTCACTGCTAAAGGTGGAGAGAGAAAAAAATAAATTGGAGAAACAAATAGAAAAGTTATAGTTAGACTTGGCAAATGAAAAAATCAAAGAGGAAAGTAGCGGATAACAAGTGCAATGATTTATAGAAAAGGATAAAAAATTCGGGCTCTGCAGTAGAAATTGTAAAGCAGGAAAAGATGGATGCAACATTGAAGGACCTGAGTGAAAAATTGGCTAAAATCAGTAAAAATTTGATGAGGAAAGAGCCATTTTTCAAAAATTATACAAAATTTAGGAGTTTGCAGTTGCCGAAATAAGAAAAATACAAGACCTATTGGATCATGAGAAGGAAAAAGAAAAACATTTGGAAGAGGAAGTAGAGGAAAAAAGAAAAAAATGTGCACAAATGAAAGAAGACTTGCACAATGCAAATGATAAAATTAAAACTTCGGAGGATAGATTGAAAGATAATATGAAAAATACAATGAAGTATATACAAGAAAAAATTTGGGGGCAAGTAATGCAGAGGAGCAACAAGTTGTGTGAATGGTTTGAATCGAATGAAAGTCTAAGATTAATTTATATGAAAATTAAAGGGCACATTGAGAAGAGCATACATGTTTATTCAAAAGAGGATATGGAAAACAAATTTTGCAAGTAGTCTACAGTACCAATAAAAACTATATGGCATCAAAGGGAATTAACAACCGCATTGATGCCATAGTTAAGACATAATCTATCCTTAAAAAATACCAGAAACTAAGGGAAACATTGGATAAATGTGGCAAAAAGATATTGAAGCTGCAAGAAAAGACAACTACTTTGATTAAACTTGGTTTTCCTAAGACCGTTGACCCATAAAATAAATTCATTGGAAAAGAAGCTTACAAAAAAAACATGGAGATAAAAATGAAGTCTGATTTAGACTCGCTTCCTAAGAACACAACTCCCCAAAGCTTTTTGGAATTCATCCAACCATTTACAACTCTGAATGCGGTATTGGGTGAAACAGTGATGTCAAGTCACTCTTCTAAATATGGATTGTTGATGAAGTTGCAGTTGAATTTCCATAGTTTAAAGAATATTGACCTTCCATCAGATGAAGAGTGGAGCACCCTACAAAAACTGGCACAAAAATCTTAAGAATCATAATATGTATTGCACAGTTTTTGGCTTTTACTCTTAATTTCAAGGTTTTATTTTGTTTGGAATTTGGCATCGCTTGAAATAACTCTTTTTTATGAACAAGAAAAAACTAGCACTCGTTATTGCTAATCCAGCCTATGAATCTATGATGCACAGTGCAAACCTTTAGCCTGTAAATTTGTATTCTCAAATTCTCCCAAGTTTTAACATTTCTGCATTTTTCTATTTCTGATTACTAGGTTTTGGGTACTGCTATTATCTATATTTGATTTTTCATGGCTTGAATTAATATTTAATTTTGAACTCTATTTTTTGAACATGAGACATCAGACATGTAGTAGTTGTTAAATTGCTAATCTGGCCTTTGATGGCCATGTAAATTTGTGTTGAGTTTGTGATTTTGATGTTGAGTCTTCACATGTTGCAAATCGACCTGAAGCTGTTGTTGCTCCCTTGTTTCTATAAAAGGGAATTTAGGGTCATTTGGAAAGGGTTTTGAAACTTTGTATTGACTTTTCCAGGGAGAATCACACAGTGGTGTATTGAATGAATTGTATCATATGGCTATATTTTGAAAGAAATAATGAAAATCTAGGTTCTCAACATGTCTAAATAAACATCTTTGTATCAATAAACACATTGTGATCTTTTATTATGCTATTTTAAATCTGGAAATAGAAAGTTGAAAAATACAATTACAAATCAATATTAGATTCTAATTGCAAAAATTTGACAAACTCATAAAATATCATCAAGTTATCAACCATAATAATATGCTTTTGTAATATGAATGATAAGATACAGTAATAAGATTAATAGATACCAATCTCTTATAGTTGCCATTCATCCTCATCAAATTCAAAGATTTATTGATTCTTGTCTGTGTTTTCTTCAGTCTGAGTTTGCATACCTTCATTGAATTGTATCTCAATGCTACTAGTAGGTCTAGTACATGAGTCAATAGTCCAATTGGCACTTTGGTTTGAAGTGTTGCCCAAACCTCTTCTTTTACATTTGGACCTCCATATTTGCAGTGCCCTATCGTAAGTAAAAGTGTGGACATCATACCTAGATGTATAGAGCCTCAACCGATTTTCCAAATTTTTGTCTAGTTTGTTTCTTAGCTTTGATTTTAGGAACCCCAAAGTATTGAAAACTCTCTCATCTTCCACCGAACCCAATATCATGGTAAGACATAAATCAGCAAGCTTCAAATATTCTGGCATTGAATCACGCAACGCTTTGTTCTCAACTATATATTTCCAAATCCTTGTTACTGATCCCTCTTCTTGAGGGTTCTCCATTTTGCCATATTGTTCCCTCATAGTGTATGCAAAATCAGATGATTGCTCTCTAAGATGAGTTTCGTCTAATATTCCATTTATAGTTACTCCATTCAATTCTCTGGATATGCAAAATTGTATTATCAAAGTCAGTAGCTTACTTCGAAAATCAGCTGCACTATTGAGGCTCCAATATTGAGTAAACACAATAGACATGGCTTCGAGTAGGTTGTCAGGAGGGAATATGCTTCTAATTTGTGAGGAAAGATCATAGGCAATTTTCTTCACAGAAGTAGTTACAGACTCAACAATCTTGTCGAAATCTTCCCTTGTAACTCTTGCTAGTTGCTTCCTGGGGTGCTTTCCTGGTTCCTCGGGGTTGACTATGACATAGAAGTGAATTGGTATCTCAACTCCGCATACATTGGCACATACCTCCCCATTTGCACCGATTTGTAAAAATTTATCAGGATGCTTCAAATCTATGAGTGTCTGCCACTTAAATTTTTTTTCATCAGATAGTGTTGGTTGATTTCGATAGAGATTGTTGAGGGTCATGCATGTCATCTTATGCAGCGTAGCATATTCTGCAATATACAAAGCTCTTTTTTGGGCATCCTTCATAATATTCCTCATTTTCTCTGGCATGGGTAGAAGAGCTGCTAAAGTTAAGAGTGTCTCTAGATTACTTAACCTCTGAAGAAGGTCAGGAAATTTTGGTTACTCTGATTCGTCATGAGCTGTGTGAAATAGTCCAATCAAGGATGGATATTCTAAAAAAACTCTATGCACTGGACCATCCAAAGAGATCCATTTGATATCATTATCCTTAAGAAGCTTGTTCCCATCAGTTATTCCATCAACAAAGTGTTGAAATTCCATAAATGGCTTGGGACTTTGACAAAAGTGTGAGTAGAGCTCTCTGATTAAAATTTTAATTTTTTTACCGAAGCAAACTTTCTCACAATTCCAAAAGCTAGATTCATCCTGTGAGCCATGTAGTGAATTGCAGTAATGTACGGTGCAAATCAAGTTTCAATCTTTGTACAAAGACCATTCCTGTGACCTTCCATTACTAAAGCTCCATCTGCTCCAACACACACCAATTTTTTGGCAACCGTCATGTCACCCATACCTCCATATTCAATTAAACTTCTCTTGACTAGTTGAAATAAATTTTCCGCTGTCACACTCTCCTTCATTTTAGCAACATATAGTAGATGAGGTTGGTAGGCATGATTATGTACAATATAAAAATGCAAGCATACCCATTAAGTATTGTCTACTACCATAATTTTGTCTAAAGAAAATGCAATAAAGTTTGACTCTCTTATTTTTTCCTTTACATCTTCTTTTTCAACCTCAGCAAGACAACTTGCCGATTCCCATCCATTGTTTACTGACCAATGACTATTAGGATAGTTAGGAACTTTCAAAAAGTGTAATAAACCACTAATTGATGGGAAACCTGTCATAGCATGCCCTCTGCTCAAAATATAAAAAACAACGCTTAACTAAACAACTTTTCCCAATTGTTCTATTTGCATTGCTTTTCCAAAACTAGATTCAATAGAACCTTTAACTTCAATAGGCTTCGTCTGTATTTTCTCATGAAAATAATACTCTTTGGCATTCCTCACATGCTTACATTCCTCCTTTGTTTTCCATCTTAACACTGATTTTTCAACTCTGTCTATCCTTTGCTTTTCATAAAATTTACCCATATGCTTTTCTATGGTGTCAATTTTTAGCTGCAACCTAATTTCCTTGTTATGTTTCCAAGTACAAATCTTACACCTGCATTCTATTGGAGGCTCGCCTTCAATTGGATTCTCCATTGGTTCAATGAATGGATACTTTGATGCCCAATTAATTTGAAAATTCCTCACTGACATATCCCACTCCCGATCCTTTTTTGATTGTGGTTGATCCTTTTTTTATCTGGCTTTTCTTTTCCCCTTTCATGCATTATCATTAATGGCATTATCACCCAAGTCGATTATATCATTCTGACTAACTTGGGAATCTACCAAATAATCTTCTTCAAGATCATCCTGATTTGAGATATCAAGTTCGCCGCCGTCTTCAACATGCAGTGTAGGTTGTGAAATTTGTACTTGTACTTGTGATGATGTACCATCCTGATTTTCACCACAATCTTTTCCAAAGACAAAGTACGAAGACAACATTTTGCATTTTTTTGGCCTCTCATGACCTTCCCCACATTCAAATTTCCTACCCTTCTTCTTGTTCTACATCTCCAATGAAATAAAGGTTGCCAAAAAAATATCAATTTGTTGAAGAAGAAATAATAGACTATAAAGTATAATATATGTTTCATTGGCCCTACGACCTACAATCTAGATGTTTGAGGTCTCAATCTCCTGAATGACCACTTGGCACTAACGGGTCCCCACTGATTAAGAATGAACTCAACAGTGCAAACAGATATAGATAAATTCAGAATAATATTATAACACTTCAAAAATATGATCGCTCACCTTTAGGTCACTAGCAGTCGCCAATGCAGTCAACAACAATGATTTTCCTTGGTTTGAAACTTCGCTATTGATCTGAATTCAGAGCCTAGAGCCCACCAGATTGTGTAGAGATAGATTTGATCTTTGAATTTGTATTTATACCAATCCTTATATGGAGAATTTCGTGGGAATTTTATATGGTATACAAATATTTGGCAAATCTTGCGTAACTATAACACGACATGTAATTTTTGAGGCGATTATGGGTTGTCCAAATAATTGGCAAATACAATATAGTTGGTGAAAGTTGGGGTGAATGGAGACGCGTCGACAAAATGTAGGGCGAATTGGATCCTCCTAGATAACAAATCTTCATATGCCTATAAACAAACTATGGTAATCTATTAAGGCAACCTTAGAGAGTGAAGGCAAAAAAATTAAATTTACTGTGTGTCCACCGTATATTGTATTGGCAAAATCCTCGCATAGAAACATTTAATTACATAAAACATATGGCTATTCGACCGTGAATTTGACAGAAATTGATAATGTTTTGGTGACATGGCCACCCCCAGTCGGTACAAAATATTTGCCATTTCCGGTCGCCGACGTGAAAAATTTGCCATTGGCTAATAGTCACCACTAGAGTAATCTCTATCTCCCTCCCTTTCTCTTTCTCTCTCAAATCTCTCTCTTTTCCTTTAACTCTCTTTTCCCCTCAAGTCTCCATCTCTTTCCCTCTAAATATTTTTACCTCTCTCCCTCCTAGCCCCCTTCTCCCTCTCACCCTCTATCTCTATCTCTCTCTCACTCCCCTCCCCTCTCTCTCTCTCACTCCCCTCCCCTCTCTCTCTCTCCCCCATTCTATCCATTCTATCCATTCTCTCCTTCCCCCTCCCTTTTTCTTTCTCTCTCAAGTCTCTATCTCTTTTCCTCTAAATCTTTTTACCTCTTTCCCTCCTAGCCCCCTTCTCCCTTTCACCCTCTATCTCTATCTCTCTCTCACTCCCCCCCCCCACTCTCTCTCTCTCTCTCCCATTCTATCCATTCTCTCCTTCCCCCTCCCTTTCTCTTTCTATCTCAAGTCTCTCTCTCTCTCTATTCCATTCTTTGTATTCTCTCCTTCCCCCTCCCTTTCTCTTTCTCTCTCAAGTCTCTCTCTTTTCCTTGAACTCTCTTTTTCCCTAAAGTCTCTATCTCTTTCCCTCTAAATATTTTTACCTCTCTCCCTCCTAGCCCCCTTCTCCCTCTCACCCTCTATCTCTATCTCTCTCTCACTCCCCCCCCCTCTGTCTCTGTCTCTCTCCGTCTCTATCTGTCTCTGTCTCTGTCTCTCTCTATCTCTATCTCTATCTCTATCTCTGTCTCTGTCTGTCTGTCTCTGTCTCTCTGTCTGTCTGTCTATCTGTCTGTTTGTCTCTCTCTCTCTCCCATTCTCTTCTATTGTTCATTTATCATCGATCGTGTACACCCTAATTAGTTCTTCACCTATACCATTTAGATTTATACTTCCCCATGTGGTATATTTAGTCTATATTGTTACTAACCAATAAAAATAATGATAGGTAAGATATAGGAAATTTTTCTAAAAATTAAATCAATAAGATTAACAAGAAGTATGGTATAAAAACATGTCTCTCAAAATTAATATTGGATATTAATTTCTTAGGTGAGGTATTAGGCATATCTTAAAAGGATAATAAAAGGTTTTTATGCGAGGAGGTGGTGAAATTTAAATGAATATTGGAGTTGAAAATTTTATAGAGGTGATTTTTAAAAAATATAGTAATATAACATATTTAAGGTATTTTAAAAAACTTGATATATAATTTCTAGTGTTGTGATTATCTTTAATGTAATTATATATTACTATTTATTTTATTAATATCTTTTCAAGATATTTAGTTTTGGGAGAGTATCTAAATTTACATTATAAAATGTGCAATGTCAAAAATAAAAAATATTCTATTTGTGCTTTCTTTTATAAAAAAACAATTAAAAATTAATAATTTTTAGTTTTTAGATTGTTTGATAATTTTTGTTATGAATAAAATGGATTAAAAAAAAAATTAACAAAAAAAGGTTCTCTTTAAAGAAAAGAAACAACCATATCTCCACAATTATCTCACATTTGTCCAAAAGAAAAAAGAAAAAAAAGTAAAAATGTTAGGTGTATACATTCCATGTGGATTCTTTACTATACTTCATCTTTATAGTGATTGAGGATCTATTCAATCTAGGACAGAAAGATTTATTATAATCACTAAATGTATTCATTTATTTGATTTATAATAGTTGTGTAAGAATTTGAAATAGAATGTATGAGAAAATGGTAGTGTTCTACAATAGATTGTTGAGAGGATGTCTAGAAATTATTTCATCTTTTTCATCATTTTTATTTATTTTTAATTCATTTTTAGTAGTTTATTTCAAAATAATTAGATATTACGAGTACAACTATTAAAATTGAACATTCAAATTCTTTGTACAATTAAAATAATTTAGCACATTCATTCATAGTAGTTTATCTCAAAATAACTGGATATTACAAGTACAACTATTCAGATTGAACATTCTAATTCTTTGTAGAATTGAAATAATTTAACATAACACCTTACAAAATCGAGTCACAATGTTAAATTTATAAGGTGATACAATTCAATTTTTTTTTGGATGATTTGGAATCATGTTTCTATTCTAGGTTGTCCATTTGAATTTAAAAGGATATTATACTAGAATAAGTAAAATTTATTTGTATTGTAATAAGAGAAAGAACACTTATTGTAGACGTATAAAAATGACCATATTCCTAAATGAATATTTTATGTTCATTTCTCTATTTAATTAAATCCAATTTAATTAAATTACCCGCATTCCTCTATTTTATTAAGTAAATTACTCAATTTATTTAAATAAAATTCACTATACCATTTAATGAATAAATCATTTTTATTCAATTAAATCCTCCCCTAGCCACTTTTAATTAAATAGTTATCCTAAATTGAATAAATCTAATTTATTTAATTTCCCCAAATTGCAACCAAATTGAATTAAATTACTTTATTTCAATTAAATCCTATTATCCCTCTATCCACTTGCAAAATCCCAAACCCCTTTCTAATCCCTTCTAGAATCTTCTAATCGCTTCTAATTAACCTAACCCCTCCTCTAAACTTTGTCACATCCCTAAGCAAAGGGAAGTCACTTCTCAAAACCTCAAAGTCTTTGATAACCATTAAAGACTTTCAACCTTCAACCACTTAATTCCTCAAAGTCTTTGATAACCATTAAAGGCTTCCAACCTTCAACCACTTAATCCCCCAAAGTCTTCAATAACCATTAATGGTTAACTCAAACCCTCTTACATGGTTAATGAATTTGTTTTAACTCAACCTTCACCCAACCCAAGGGTCTCATCAGGCCTTTAATGCTTTGACCATGATTATCTCTTAATCATTTGCACAAAGGTTTATCCTTGGATTAACTCTTAATCCATTGGGTAAACCTAACTTAAGCTTAACCCTTATCTCTTACATAACCTTAAGGTCTTCTCAAGTATTTAATGCCTCCAACCCCTTCTCTCAACCCAACCCTATGTTGACAATTGTCACCATTTCATTGGTGCCAATTACAAACATGGATCCCCAACTTTCAAACTCAACCCTTGATTGAATCTTTCAATCCTGACCATCCATTGCCCTATTTTTGCTATAAATAGAGCTCTCATTCCTCCATTTTCAACAATCATCCTCCAAGTTTGTAGTATCACACTTATGCTCAAATACATTTAAGCTTTCATATATCATTTTATGCTCATCATCTAGCCTCTCTTTAGAATAAAAATTAGTCTAAATATGCATGTTTAGAATACTTTCTTTATCATGTTAGGATAGTACTCATACTAATCTCGTCATCTTATCATCTAGTTTATTGCATTTCTATAATCATACATAGCCTAACATACCTTTCATTATAAAATCTATCAAATCATCCCTCGTTCTTGCATTTGCCATCCCTAAACCATTTTGTTCAGTGATTTGAGAGCAAAAACATTGGTTTGAGGGACATTGTGAGATAGAGAACCATGGGACCCACCTTGGGAAGCTGAGTAATACTCCGTTACTCCATAGCTTGCACCAAGAAGTCCTTTGTGTGTGTGTGGACTAGTATTTAGCAATTATTTTCACATATTAAGCTTTATTAGCCCACTTTTCCCGCATACATTTTCGGTGCCCACCGTGGGGCTCAAACCCATGACCACACGGAGCCTTCAAAAATCCTCTTCCAAATTACAACAAAGATGGAGCATCAACTTCGGATGATACATGCGGAGCTCGTATCAATCACATCTACAACAACACCATCAACCACATATTAGCTGAAGATCATCAAGTAAATGTCATCACCATTTGAGATCGGCATGATCATGAATCTGTCAATGTAACAACTCGAACTCAGAAATATGTCTTGAAAGGACATACTGCACCTACAATTGCCACACCAAAAATCCATTATGACTTGGTTAGCCAACTACACAAGACTCCAGCTCAGATATCCATACTAGAATTGTTGAAACTATCGCCAAAGCACAAAGACATATTGGAACAAGCCCTATTGGAAACAAATGTCCCTCAAAATCTGGATACAGACAGATTTCAAGCCATGGTCGCCCATATGACAGGACCTCATAACCTCACCTTCTCAGAGCATGACAATACTTCCTTGAGTCATCCGCATAATACTCCTCTCCATATTGAAGTCATTGTTTGCAAACACCGAGTGAAAAGAGTCTTAATAGATGGAGGAGCCGGACTTAATATATGTACTTTAAAGCTTATTCATGCATTAGGCTTCTCAGAAGAGTCTATTGATCCTTGCAAGAAGATTACCATAAAAGCATATGATGATGAGGAACGGTCTTCTAAAGGAACAGTGATATTACCTATTCAAGTGGGACCAGTGCAAAAGGATACTGTATGCCAAGTCTTAGACATAGATCTAACCTACAATATTTTGTTAGGACGACCCTAGATACATGAAATGCAAGTAGTACCTTCTACGTATCACCAATGTGTCAAATTTCCTTATGATGGACAAGAAATCTCCATATCAGCTGATCATAACCCATTTCAACATTCCAACGCAATGGGGGCAGCCCAAGACAGTTTGGTTCCTCGTAATAGAGAAAAGCAACGACCCTTAACATTAGATCTACAAACAACAAAGCCCAACTCCTTGTTTGAAGACTTCAAGTAGAAGATGCAAATCAAAGACCAAGGCATGGGAGAATATTCTTTGGAGCCTTTATGTTTGGCCAAATTGCCAACAACACCTAGATCGCATGGTTTGCCTACTACATCAACACATCTGGCCACTCAGCCTATCACTAAATTTAATGGTACCTTCATCCAATTGGGTACTCTAGCACATGAATCAGAAGACAAAGACATTCTTAGCTGGTTATACAAAGATGAGGAAGAAGATAATAGAGTAGCTGCTCTGGACATTGTTCTACCGACACACCTGTATGGAAAAGGATACTTAATCATGAAACAAATGGGATATGGCGGAAAAGGACCTATTAGGAAACGCAAAGAAGGAGTCACTGAACCCATCGATCTTCCTTCACAACCTAGTAGAAACAAAGCAGGATTGGGTTCTAAACTCACGTTCTTATTGAAACGGCTGCCACACGCAACTACAAAACCTCAATGGAAGGTAAAGAAGAAGTATAAAGAAGAATCCTGGCAGGAAGCACTCTTTGAAACAGCAGAAACAATCCACAAAGCACGGGAACGTCAAGATCAGAAGTTGCATCAGGGAAAGCTTCTAAATCATAAGAAGGCCATATCCGCAGCAGTAGCTCATATTCAAACACCAATGTCTCAAGAACAAATCATGTCGTCTCCAGATAATGTTATTCCTCCCCAAGGAAGCACGGTCTATGAACAAATCCAGAAAATAGAAGACGGATCTGACACAGAATCAACAAAAACCATCAAAATGGTATCCATCATCAGAGATTTGTTTTCACCATACAACATACCTGTTTGCAGCACCGATAGAATCTGGGATGATGCCTATGAGACAGATTCCAATGAATATGAATGGGGTACCTGCTCCAATACTGCTACAAATATCCCAGATGATATTGATTCCATATCCCTTTCTCAAGAAGAACATAATGTAGAAGATAGACCTCTTGAATTTGGACCACAAAATATCTATGACGCCAAGGAAAGCGAACAGAAACATTACGAACAAGTCTATGTGGAAGATGATACCATCGAAGACCTCAATGAAACCCTGGGCTACTTTAAAACCAAGAACCATCACAATGAAAACTCTATCCTCACACTTATAGTCGCCGAACTTGATCTGCCCAACGATTCCCTACCGCTTGTCTTTCCTGACCTCATCGACTGGGATGAACCTGAAACCCATGATATACCCATTTTCCCAGATGATGAATCTATTATCCATTACCTATGTACCATAAATCCAGAAACAGGATCTACCAGTGAACAAAATAACGATGTCTATCAATCAGGGAGTGCCAAGTCTCTCAGTCGCAAAAATGAACCAAATAAAGGATCTGATGCTGAAAACCAGTCAATGGTAGCTCTAGATCACAAAAAAGTAAAAATAAAGGATGCATCTGAGGGTGAAAACCTTTTTAAGGCACCTGATGATGGGAGACTTGACACTCTTCCTGAACATTTTCATGAGCGATCACCCATATTGATTGAGCCTACTCAATCAATCAACATTGGTACCACAGAAGCAGCCAGAAACATACACCTTGCAGAATCTCTGACAGAGGAAGAAAGATCGGCATTCATCATCTTCTTTAAAGGACAGCAAATTAACTTTGCTTGGTCATATGTTGATATGCTCGGATTCGATCCACACTTAATCATGCATCGACAGGAGTTAAGCTAGTCAAGCAAAAGCTACGAAAGATGAATCCACAGGTGGCACTTGGTCAAAACTGAACTGAAGAAACTATTAGATGTCGGATTCATCCAACCCATTGACTATGCAGAATGGATTTCCAACATCGTTCCAGTATCAAAACCAGATGGTAGTATTAGAATATGCACTGACTTCAAGGACGTCAACAAAGCTTGTCCAAAAGATGACTTTCCTCTACCCAGTATCGACATAATTGTAGATCTCACAGCAGACCACACAATTCTCTCACTAATAGACGGTTTCTCAGGCTATAATCAAATCAAAATAGCTCCTGAAGATCAAGATAAAACAACATTCACTTGTCCTTGGGGAACATACTGTTGGAATGTTATGCCTTTTGGCTTAAAGAATGCAGGGGCCACTTATCAAAGAGAAATGGCAATGATCTTCCATGACATGATGCACACATTTATGGAAGACTATGTGGATGATTTACTAGCTAAATCCTTCACCAGAGCTGAACATCTCGGCATCCTAACAAAGATCTTTGATCGATTGGAGAAATTCCAAGTTAGGCTCAACCCTAAGAAGTGTGTCTTCGGGGTTACATCAGGCAAGTTACTAGGCTACATAGTCTCAGCTAAGGGTATTGAAGTTGATCCAGCAAAGGTACAAGCTATTATGGACATGCCACCACCAAAGAATATTAGTCAACTCAGATCTCTATAGGGACAACTTCAATCAATCAGGCGATTCATCGCTCAGCTAGTAGATAAAAGTTTACCATTTAACCATTTGCTACACAAAAATGTACCATTTAGATGGGAGACTAAGTGTGTGAAATCTTTTTACTAAATCAAACAGTACCTAATGAATCCACCAGTTCTAGTATCACCAGTCGCAGGAAAGCCTCTTATACTATATATCTCCACAACAGATATATCATTGGGGGCACTATTGGCACAAGAAGATCAACAAGGAAAGGAACGAGCTATATATTACATCAGTCAGACATTGAATGGCTATGAACTCAACTATACATTCATTGAAAAAGCTTGCTTAATAGTGGTCTTTGCATCCCAAAAGTTCCGACATTATATGCTCGCACACACTATTAAGCTAGTAGCAAAAATTGATCCTCTCAAATATCTACTCAGCAAGGCAGCTCTTACAGGACGATTGGCTAAATGGGTCATGATTCTCAGTGAATTCGACATCCAGTACATAGAAAGATGAGTCATCAAAGGACAAGCAATCGCAGATCAACTGGCTGAAGCACCACTACCAGGAAAACAAACCATGGAGATTGAATTTCCAGACAGGGACGTTCTTGCTCTTTCTCCTAAACAATGGACCCTATATTTTGACGGATCCTATACACAACATGGTTTAGGGGCCGGCATTCTATTCATCACTCCTGAAGGACACACTATGCCAAGATCATATAGGCTTATGTTTCCCTGCACAAATAATGTGGCTGAAAATGAGGCATTGGTTATAGGCATCAAAATGGCCGTCGAATGGAAAATCACAGAGTTAAAAGTCTATGGAGATTCACAACTAGTTGTCAATCAAATCAACAACAACTATCAGACAAAGGATGACAAGCTACTACCCTACAAACGAATGGTGGATGAATTCAAACAGTATTTTGTGCACATCACCTTCGAACAAATACCAAGGTTGAACAACAAAGTAGCCGATGCAATGGCTACTATCGCTTCACTACTACAAATTCCAGAGCAACAGAGTCGTTACGAGTTCCTGGTAGAGCAACTATTCTCTCCTACCTATGACCACTCTGAATCCTAGGTTATCTATGCCTTGACTAGTTTGGATTCTCCATTATATGGCCCAATCTACGACTACCTCAAACACAATATCTTACCAATTGACCAATCCCGTAACCAAAAACATAACTTTATCCGACAAGCTGCCCGTTACACCCTTACCGCCGATACTTTGTATCGTCGAGGTCTCGATGGTACTCTTCTTCGTTGCCTTGATCGTAATGATTCCGATTCTTCTTTACACAAACTTCATGAAGGTATTTGTGGCACACATTCAAGTGGTACTACTCTTGCTAAAAAGCTTCTATGAATGGAATACCACTGGCCTACAATGGAGAAAGACTCATATCATTTCACCAAGAAATGTCCAAAATGCCAGATCCATGGCAATCTGATACATGCACCGACACAGGAACTGCAGCCATTTACGACATCCTGGCCCTTTTGTCAATGGGGACTAGATTTAGTTGGCAAAATTCATCCTTCATCTTCAAATGGACACAAGTTCATTATAACTGCAACAGAATACTTTACCAAATGGCTCGAAGCAGTTCCCATGACCACAGTGACTGGGAAACATATTGCCTCTTTTATCCTAAATTATCTAATCTGTAGATATAGTATTCCAAGTTCAATCGTCACAGATAATGGACGACCTTTCAAAAACCAAGATGTACAGGAACTATGTGAAAAGTTCAAAATCCAACATCAGTTTTCTACGCCATATTACCCACAGGGCAATGTTCAAGCAGAAGCATCTAACAAGACAATCTTGAAAATCCTCAAGAAAACAGTGAACGATGCAGGCAAAGATTGGCACGTACAACTCAATCCAGCACTTTGGGCATACAGAACTAGCATCCGCACACCTATAGGAGCAACACCATACTCATTGGTATATGGATCAGAAGCCATTTTACCCCTGGAGGTAGAAATTCCATCTCTCAGAGTCTCTTTGAAAGGTTTAATCCCAGATGAAGAGTATCGAGTTAATTGACTGTAAGAACTTGAACTATTAGATGAAAGATGCTAGCATGCTTATACTCATCTCAAAGCATATCAGCAACGCATGTGCAGGAGCTACAATCACAGGGTCATTCCCAGGCACTTCAAAGTTGGTGACCTAGTCCTCAAAGAAAATCCACGAAATCAGCAAGATCGAGAAAAGAAAGGGAAATTTGAACCTAACTGGTTGGGCCCCTATGTTATCATATCAGTCTATGGATCAGGTGCCTATCAGCTAACAACTTCAGACGGAGATGTGCTCGACGACCCAACTAACAGTATTCATCTGAAGAAGTACAATACTTAAGAAGCCTAATGCACGGAAAAAGCCAAAAAATAATCAAAAAAATCAAAAAATCCAGAAAAAGCAAAGTACAATAAAAACAAATGGTGAAAACCTGGTAAACAGGCGCTCTTGTGAAAGAACGGCTCCTCTATCTATCCCCATGCCATTTTATCCATCGAACCGTTATCGGCCATCGCCCGAAACTTAGCATATATCCACTCAGGACATACTTAGCGTAGTCACTATCCTGTTTATCCATATATATCTATCCTCTAAACCGCATTCCACCATGACTTGGAAATCACTGTACATGATCATATCCAAGAGGCACACTCAGCTAGGGGCATTAACTTGTTCAAAAACTTGCAAAACATTCAAAACATCAAAACTATTGCAAAACTCCGACGCATGACATCCAACAACCAAGACTACGCTTCATCGCAAACACAAAACAAACCAATTCACAAAAATACCAAGGATGGATGATTTTCTGAAGTACTAAATGTTGCATTCTTGCATAAAAATCTAGACTATTTTTGCATTTTGAACTTTTTAAATTATTGGAATTTCTTCCTTTTCTCGCTAAATGCTTCAAAGCTAGAGATCATGAGGAACTTCCAATATTTTCTTAGTCTTCTGTCTGGGAGGCGATCACTTGTACTGTGTGAATCCTTGCCTCGAGATGTGATACATCAAATATCACTGAAGGCTTGATTCCACTTCACGCATACAAATGATTTAATCTTGTCTGTTTACGCAATACGCACTCAGGTCGTCCTAGTTCAATTATACCTTGACGCTTGTGCTATCTTGCAAAATTAAACATCATGTAAATTTTTCTCAGGTCATCATGGTTCAATTATACCATTATGCTTGTATAAATTTTCAACATATCCTAAATAAATCAATGCTCAATGATGAAACTCACACAAAAAGCAAATACAATGGTTGTATCAAGGATGGCAAAATGCAAAATGAGGATGTTCCAAAAACATTAGTTGCATATCATTTTACAATTAGTTGCGTATCATTTTACAATTAGTTGCATATCATTTTGCACTTACATGCACATCATAATCATTCATCTTATTTCAAGATACATTTCGTAGCATATCATACATCTCATTATCACGTCATACATTTCACATCATTATCAAATCATACAACTAATTTTCAAAATACATCTCACAGCATGTCAAATCATACAAAAAACTCTAAAGCATACATCCTGCATCCTACATCATACACATTTACACATTGCCTCATTATACAGTAATGAAATATCCCACATAACATGCATCCATATAAATAGATCGCATGATCAAAGAAAATGGTGCTGTATATATATATCTCAAAAATGATCCAAATGTACAAAATGTGTCAAAACACTGTGTCCAGTACAAAGAATACAATGCTCAAAAATACAACAGAGACCATGTCTCTCAAGTATGACTATCCCCTGACGGAGATGGTCTCGCTCCAGATGTGCCTGCTCCTGGATCTCTAGGAGGGTCCAGTCTCGGTGGCCCTGTGACACCTCGGCTCTCAGATCGTGACCCAGTATCTCGAGATCGGCTAGATCTCGACTATGCAAAACTCTGTACTCGGTGATCCCTGGGTACTGCAGCCTCATAGTGCTGCCTATAATACTTCACCTCCTGAGCTCTCAGCGCCAGCTCTCTCAGGGTGTCTCTCATCGGACCACCCACCGCTGCTCTCTGCATACTCGGCACCACCTCCTCCGCTCGTCGCCTCCGCTCTTTCTCGGTATCTCGCTCAGTGGTCAACTGAGAAATCTGTCACTGATAGGTCAAAATCTGTGCCTGCAGCTGCTGAACAGTAATCTGCAAGGTCCGCATTTGAGCATCCTCCATATGACTTGGGATCCGAACCCGTAGTGGTACTTGTGCTGGAGGAACCCCTCCCACTCGGCCTGTCCTCGGTGCTGGAGGTGGGAGTACATCCGTCCTCCTCCTCCACGTTGGTCGCATAGCCTCCTCTGTACCACCCACTGCAGCTAACACCTCCCCCATTCTCCCCTCTCCACCGGCTCCGATAGCCAATCCACCTCTCCCCTATCTATCCTCCCCTGTCGCACTGCTCTACGCACACCTCTATCCCCTCTCCTCCCTCTATCTCCCTGCCTCCCTCTGGCTCCTCTCCCTTGTCCTCCTCCTCCATCATCCCCATCATCTCCGTCATCATCTCCCTCTCCCTCCTCCTCATCCGAATCAAAGGCTGGCCTCATCTCCTCAAGATCAGATATCCTGGCCACTGCCCGCGTCGCAAATAATCAAGTAAACTCATCCGTCATGCTCGCATCCTGAATCTCAGGGGCATAATCCCATATCTGCCTGGCCAACCCCACAAACTCCTCTACCACCACCGCACTATCAATGGTCGGCCCCCAATCTGCTACATCCTGTCGTTGTCGTGCATATAGGCACGCTCCCTATGGAATACCCTGCTGGCGCCCGAACTGCCTCAAAACTCGGGTCACCACAAACCTCTCAATCACGAACGGGGTCCTCCCGATTAGGTACCTGGTCATGAATACAAAGGGCATCTCCAGCCCATCCTCGACCCACACCTCACATCCTGTGTACGGTCGCCAAGTGACTGTATCTATATCATCCAGTACCCTCCTCTAGTGCTCTAGTTTGCCTAGCTTGTGCTGAACAACTAGACCCCTGTATCCGTAGGCATATGCTACTCCTATAGGCCTGTCCCTGTCTGCTAGTGGCCTAGCTGCTGGAATATGCTCCCAGCACCATACCTGTAATAATGTCATGCCAGCTAACAAACTGCCGTAACCAAGGTATACTACCTCATGCAGGCCCCTGTATAAATGGGCCAGCATAGCTGACCCCCATGAAAACCTCCGCCCCTGTGTAACCATCTCCTCCAACACCAGCCCCCATCCCACTGAAAATCCCTTTGACCTGCGATCAGGACAAAAGAATCCACCAATAAATCCTGCTAATACAGATGGCAGTGGCGCATAATCCAAGTCCAAAAACTCTTGCCATGGGATCTCATAGCCGCAAACTGTATCATCCTGGAATATGCGACGCAGTGCCTTTGTACCACCCTCCTCTGACTGCTCATATGGAAGTAGTGCACCTACCACGGGAATCCGTAGAATCCTGTAACAGTCCTCTGGGGTGACTGTCATCTCTCCAGTCGCAAAGTGGAAGGTGTTCGTATCGCTATGCCATCTCTCAGCCAATGTTGTCAGTAGCCCCTGGTTCATAGTGAACCGAGGCACATCTAAGAGGGAGGTCAACCCACATCTCTCAATGATATCGAGATCAGCCTGAGACAATCGCGGTATCAATGTCCATGGTCTGGGAAATCTCTCTCGTGACTGGACCACACCCAATCGCTCCTGTCAAACAAACAAAACAAATCTAATATCAGTTTCCACATCAAAACAACGATATCAAAATCAAACTCACATCAATAACATGAAACAAATTTGCTCATCTACATCAAGTTCAAAATCTTATCATTTCATATCAACTTGTAAAACAACTCAAGTTCTCAAAACCATATCAAAACTTGTAAAACAACTCAAGTCTCCAAAATCACATAAACTTGTAACACAACTCAAGTTTCCCACCCATATCAGCTTGTAAAACAACTCAAGTTTCCAACCCATATCAGCTTGTAATACACATCAGGCTTCACACATCGAACTTGAAATAAAACACGCAAATAACTCATATTTTGATCAAACACATCGCATTGATATCTATACATAACTTGAAATATCGCAAATCAAAACAAGTTATATCGACACTCATATTGGACAAATCCATAAAATCATGACAGACAAACACAAAAAATTTACAAATCGGCTCATCTCGCAAAATTTTTCTAGATGTGCTAAAACAGATTCCCGCCGCACGCTAGGCTGTTTTTCCTACGCGCTAATCTATTTACCCTATGCGCTAGACTGACTCTACGCGCTAAATCTTTCCCCCCATGTGCCACCTAACCTACCCTATGCGCTAGACCGACTCTACGTGCTAATCTACACCTCCTAGGCGCTACCCGTTTGACCCTATGCGCTAGGTTAACCCTATGCGCTAAACCCCCTTACCTATGCGAACCCCTGCGACCCCTATGCGCTAGGTTAACCCTACGCGCTAACCTGTTGACCTAAAGCGCTACTCGACGGTTTCCATGCGCTATTCTACACATATGCGCTAACCTATTTTTGCTATGCGCTATCCTATCTATTTCGGACGTGACCCCTAATATTCGACTGGATGCGCTACTTTAAACTTCGTATGCGCTAATCTATGCCCTAGACGCGCTAAACCGTTAAACCTGAACTTTGAAAATAAAAAAATGACTAAAAATGACAAAATGAAAAGTCAAAAGAGGGTAAAAAATGTTGACTTACTGGTGGTCCACGCGCTGCAGGTCTCCGGTACCTTCGAACGTGCTTGAAACGGTGTCTATGATACGGAATAGGCATTTTCTCTGCAGACCAAATTCTCTTTCTCCAAAGTCAACAAAGCACAAATGAATCTAATTCAAGCCCTTTTCCCCTTTTATAGGAGGAAAATGAAATTAGGGTTAGCCGAATGGACCTGTAATATGGTCGCGGTCTCCCCTATACCATAACATTTGTAACTTATCGGGAGATGAATCAATTTGCACACATTTCACATGCACAAAATCATACACATCATACGCAACTCATCAAATTAAATCAAACATTTTCAAAAAAATTGATTCATCTCTCGAGAAGGCATCACACATTAAATATCGAATCTAGGGCATCACACATCAAATATCGAATCTGGGGCATGACTTGCAAATCAAAAAACGACACAAAAAATTGCATTTGATCATAAATCACAAAAACACATCATTTTCTTTGAAATAACATGTGCACACACGTCACTTCAAAGAGGGGCAAAATGTAGACGTATAAAAATGACCATATTCCTAAATGAATATTTTATGTTCATTTCTCTATTTAATTAAATCCAATTTAATTAAATTACCCGCATTCCTCTATTTTATTAAGTAAATTACTCAATTTATTTAAATAAAATTCACTATACCATTTAATGAATAAATCATTTTTATTCAATTAAATCCCCCCTAGCCACTTTTAATTAAATTCAAATTTAATTAAATAGTTATCCTAAATTGAATAAATCTAATTTATTTAATTTCCCCAAATTGCAACCAAATTGAATTAAATTACTTGATTTCAATTAAATCCTATTATCCCTCTATCCACTTGCAAAATTCCAAACCCCTTTCTAATCCCTTCTAGAATCTTCTAATCGCTTCTAATTAACCTAACCCCTCCTCTAAACTTTGTCACATCCCTAAGCAAAGGGAAGTCACTTCTCAAAACCTCAAAGTCTTTGATAACCATTAAAGACTTTCAACCTTCAACCACTTAATTCCTCAAAGTCTTTGATAACCATTAAAGGCTTCCAACCTTCAACCACTTAATCCCCCAAAGTCTTCAATAACCATTAATGGTTAACTCAAACCCTCTTACATGGTTAATGAATTTGTTTTAACTCAACCTTCACCCAACCCAAGGGTCTCATCAGGCCTTTAATGCTTTGACCATGATTATCTCTTAATCATTTGCACAAAGGTTTATCCTTGGATTAACTCTTAATCCATTGGATAAATCTAACTTAAGCTTAACCCTTATCTCTTACATAACCTTAAGGTCTTCTCAAGTATTTAATGCCTCCAACCCCTTCTCTCAACCCAACCCTATGTTGACAATTGTCACCATTTCATTGGTGCCAATTACAAACATGGATCCCCAACTTTCAAACTCAACCCTTGATTGAATCTTTCAATCCTGACCATCCATTGCCCTATTTTTGCTATAAATAGAGCTCTCATTCCTCCATTTTCAACAATCATCCTCCAAGTTTGTAGTATCACACTTATGCTCAAATACATTTAAGCTTTCATATATCATTTTATGCTCATCATCTAGCCTCTCTTTAGAATAAAAATTAGTCTAAATATGCATGTTTAGAATACTTTCTTTATCATGTTAGGATAGTACTCATACTAATCTCGTCATCTTATCATCTAGTTTATTGCATTTCTAGAATCATACATAGCCTAACATACCTTTCATTATAAAATCTATCAAAGCATCCCTCGTTCTTGCATTTGCCATCCCTAAACCATTTTGTTCAGTGATCTGAGAGCAAAAACATTGGTTTGAGGGACATTGTGAGATAGAGAACCATGGGACCCACCTTGGAAGCCGAGTAATACTCCGTTACTCCATAGCTTGCACCAAGAAGTCCTCTGTGTGTGTGTGGACTAGTATTTAGCAATTATTTTCACATATTAAGCTTTATTAGCCCACTTTTCCCGCATACATTTATCTATCCTGATAAGTGGAAAAATCCATTGATTGAACTCTAAGTAAATGTTACTTTAATGATGTATAATTGTCAAATTGGGAAATGCTTTAAATGAATATCTACAAGATATTAACTAATTTTGGGTACCTTATTGACTTCAAATTTTTCTATCATAACTTTTGTGAAATGGCCTTTTAAAGACACAATTAATGTTTCAAGCATATTATGGTGAGTGGATATTTTTATTATATAAATATTTTATATCACTACACATTTCTTATTTTCTTTATCAACTTCATCTTTTTTCTCCCTTCTCTTATGAAATATTTCTATTACCCATAATTATTGTATTCTTTGCATTGATATAAGTTAGAACAATTTCCAATTTCTTTGCAAAACATGTAACTTTTTAAAAATATTTAAATTTGGAATCATTATTCATCTAGTTTCAAATTTATGATTCTCAAAGTTAGAGTGCTAGTTAGTATATAGCCTATACTAGTTTGATTTATAAGATCATGTTGTTTCCATTAGCCATCCAATAGAAGTATTAGCATAAAATTCATTGTTCTTTTTTATCTCAAAATTATCAATTAAAAGCTGATGTGTACCATAATAATGTAAACTCATCAATATAATGCTTAAGAAAATTGCCTTCTACTTCTATATATACATAATTTTGATCTTTAGAAGCATGAAGTGCATGGATAATTTTATTTCCACCTTCCTAGTAAACTTCACCATATCCCCATTAACCATAGAGGTGTAACAATTATCCATGATTCCCTACAAATATTTGTCTCCTTTACATGCACATCATTTATTTTATAATTTACCATTGCCACTCAAATTCTCTCATGTATCTTCCTTCCTTCATATCCAATAAAATTCACTCCTCATTTTTTTACTTTGCAATTACATGACCTACAAGAGCATATATTTAACAAGGGAAACAATCATTTCTACTTTTACAACAATCTTTATATACTCGGTACTTCTTGATTGACTTTGGTTACTATTGCAACACTTTGGATTACTTTCTAGATTTGTAGTAATAATCTAAATGTGATTCCATTTATAACTAACCACTTCTTTCAAAAGAAATTTAATATAGTTCTTTTTATTATTCTTATTATTGCGTCGCATCATTTATGCCTTCAAACTATATGTATTGCTAGTAAATTTGTGAGATTGCATTCTTGTGATCTTGAGTGTGCCTCTTTAGCCAAGTTCACTTATAGAGTGAAGCGAATCACATTTTTCTAGTGTTTGTTAGGTTGTTTGATAGTGGCTTAAGCCAGATCCTTTGCTATCTATTCTCACTTTAACACATTGTCACATTTCTAGTGATAAGATATGACTTTTTCACTTGTTTTTTTATCCATATAACCTTTCTATTAGTTGCGGAAAAGTAAAATAATTACCCACAATAAGTGTTTGTATTTCAGCTTTTGTCTCAACTTACAAAATGTCTATTTAGATAGGTCTCTTATTTTTGTTTCAAATTTACATACACATACACATACACATACACATACACATACACATACACATACACATACACATACACATACACATACACATACACATACACATACACATACACATACACATACACATAACCCCTTGTACTATTACACTAGATCTCTTATTATATTATTATATTTTTTATTTTAAATAATAACAATGTTTTTTACTTGTAAGATCCATGCCACTATGAATAATGTATATCATTAAATATATTTCTTAGATTAGAAATTATATCCATCTTCATTAAACTAAAATATGACATGGTAAAAACTGAAAAGTAGAAAATAAATATGAAATGAATGAATTATTAAGTAAACAAATTCAAAATATTTTTAACAGGATAGAGAACTTCCTCTTCATATAGTATTTGCATTGTCCTCCTAATTTGATGCATTTTGAACATAAATTGAGTGGTTCTAAGACATGGTATGGTCTTTTCTTTGCCCATCTATAAGCTATTAAAAAAGATGAGGTTTCTAACATTTTGTTTTCATTGAACTCAAACACATAGAACTTCACCATTGTGTCCATTCTCTCCCTCCCTCTCCATTTCTCTCTCTCAAGTCTATCTCTCTCACACATTCCCTCCATCTACCTCTTAGTTGTCTCTATATCTCCCCCACTCCCTCTCTCTCTCTCTCTGTATCTATCTATCTACCACACCCACACATTATTCCTCTCTCTCTCTAACACACACACACACCCTCTTCCTCCCTCCCCCCTCTCTCTCTCTCTCAAGTGTCTTTTTCCCATTCTGTCCATTCTGTCCCTCCCCCTCCTTTTCTCTTTCTCTCCCAAGTCTCTCCCTCTTTCCTTCTCAAGTCTCTCTCTCTCTTTACCTCTCTCCTTCCCAATCCCCTTCTCCCCCCCCCCCCCTCTCTCTCTCTCTCTAGTGTCTCTCTCTTCCATTCTCTTCTATTGTTCATTTATCATCGATCGTGTACACCCTAATTAGTTCTTTACTATACCATTTAGATTTATACTTCCCCATGTGGTATATTTAGTCTATATTGTTTTTGATTAAGGAAAAAACAGGTTTTGAAGGGGCCCTGAAACCCTTTACAATAGGATCTTAAAAGATAATAGCATTAAGAAACCAAAAGGAACAATCCAATGAAAAGCCAGCAAAAAATCAGATAAAACCGGCAAAAGCCTCAAAAAACCAGCAAAAACCAGCCAGACCCAAGAGAAGAAACTAATTAATATTTTTCAGGGCATTAGCCAAGGTATTGCTAATCCCATACAGGTCTTTGATATTTTCCCTAAGATTAGGGATATCCTTAGCAGAAGCAGCGACAACTTTCAATTTACTCTATATTGTTACTAACCAATAAAAATAACAATAGGTAAGATATAAGACATTTTTCTAAAAATTAAATCAATAAGAATAACAAGAGGTATGGTATAAAGACATGTCTCTCAAAATTAATATTTAATATTGGATAATAATTTATTAGGTGAGGTATTAGGCATGTCTTAAAAATATAACAAAAGGTTTTTATGTGAGGAGGTGGTGAAATTTTAATGAGTATTAGAGTTGAAAATTTTATAGAGGTGATTTTAAAAAAATATAGTAATATAACAAAAAAAGGTATTTTAGAAAACTTGATATATAATTTCTAGTGTTGTGATTATCTTTAATGTAATTATATGTTACTATTTATTTTATTAATATCTTTTCAAGATATTTATTTTTTGGAGAGTATCTAAATTTACATTATAAAATGTGCAATGTCAAAAATAAAAAATATTCTACTAATGCTTTCTTTTATAAAAATAAAAATAAAATAAATAATTTTTAATTTTTAGATTGTTTGATAATTTTTTTTTATGAATAAAATGGATTAAAAAAAAGAATTAACAACAAAAGGTTCTCTTTATATAGAAAAGAAACAACCATATCTCCACAATTATCTCACACTTTTCCAAAAAATAAAATAAAAAATGTTACGTGTATACACTCCATGTGGATTCTTTACTATACTTCATCTTTATAGCAATTGAGGATCTATTCAATCTAGGACAATTTTTTTTATTATAATCACTAAATGTATTCATTTATTTGATTTATAATAGTCGTGTAAGAATTTGAAATAGAATGTATGAGAAATTGGTAGTGTTCTACAATAGATTGTTGAGAGGATGTCTAGAAATTCTTTCATCTCCCTCATCATTTTTATTTATTTTTAATTCATTTTTACTAGTTTATTTCAAAATAACTCGATATTACAAGTGGAACTATTAAAATTGAACATTCAAATTCTTTGTACAATTAAAATAATTTAGCACATTCATTCATATGTAGTAGTTTATCTCAAAATAACTGGATATTATAAGTACAAATATTCATATTGAACATTCTAATTCTTTGTAGAATTAATTTTTTTTAACATAACACCTTACAAAATTGGGTCACAATGTTAAGTTTATAAGGTGTGATAAAATTCACAATTTTTATGGATGATCTGGAATCATGTTTCTATTCTAGGTTGTGCAATTGAATTTAAAAGGATATTATACTAGAATAAGTAAAATTTATCTATATTGTAATAAGAGAAAGAATACTTATCTATCCCGATAAGTGAAAAAATCCTTTGATTGGAAAAATCCATTTATTGAAATCTAAGTAAATGTTACTTTAATTGATGTATCATTGTCAAATTGGTAAATATTTTAAATGAATATCTATAAGATATTAACTAATTTTGGATACCTTATTTGACTTTAAATTTTCCTATCACAACTTTTGTGAAACGACCTCTTAAAGACACAATTAATGTTTCAAGCATATTATGGTGAGTGGATATTTTTATTATGTAAATATTTTATATCAATACACATTTCTTATTTTCTTTATTGTTTATTTGACTTGATCTTGTTTCGCCCTTCTCTTATCAAATATTTCTATTGCCCATAATTATTATATTCTTTGCATTGATATAAGTTAGAGCAATTTCCAATTTCTTTGCAAAACATGTAACTTTTTAAAAATATTTAAACTAATATTTATATTTGGAATCATTATTCATCTAGTTTCAAATTTATTATTCTCAAAATTTAGAGAGCTAGTTAGTATATAGACTATACTAGTTTCATTTACAAGATCGTGTTGTTTCCATTAGCCATCCAATAGAAGTATTAGCATAAGATTCATTGTTATTTTTTATCTCAAAATTATCAATTAAAAGCTGATGTGTACCATAATAATGTAAATTCATCAATATAATTCTTAAGAAAATTACCTTCTATATATGCATAATTTTGATCTTTAGAAGCATGAATTGCATAGATAATTATATTTCCACCTTCCTAGTAAACTTCACCATAACTCCATTAACCATAGAGGTTTAACAATTATCCATTATTCCCTACAAATATTTGTCTCCTTTACATGCACATCATTTATTTTATAATTTACCATTGCCTTATTTTATAATTTACCATTGCCACTCAAATTCTCTCATGTATCTTCCTTCCTTCATATCTAATAAAATTCACTCCTCATTTTTTTACTTTGCAATTACATGACTTGAAAGAGCATATATTTAACAAGGGAAATGATCATTTCTAGATTTGCAATAATGTTTATATCCTTGGTACTTATTGATTGACTTTGGTTACTAAATTGCAACACTTTGGATTACTTTCTAGATTTGTAATAATGATCTAAATGTTATTCCATTTATAACCAACCACTTCTTTAAAAAAAACATAATATAGTTCTTTTTATTATTCTTATTATTGTGTCGCATCATTTATGCCTTCAAGCTATATGTATTGCTATTAAATTTGTGAGATTGCATTCTTGTGATCTTGAGTGTGCCTCTTTAGCCAAGTTCACTTATAGAGTGAAGCGAATCAGATTTTTATAGTGTTTGTTAGGTTGTTTGATAGTGGCTTAAGCCAGATCCTTTGCTATCTATCCTCACTTTAACACATTATCACATTGCTAGTGATAAGATAGGACCTTGTCCCTTGTTTTTTTTATCCATGTAACCTTTCTATTAGTTGGGGAAAAGTAAAATAGTTACCCACAATAAGTATTTGTATTTCACCTTTTGTCTTGACTTACAAAATGTCTATTTAGATAGGTCTCTTATTACCCCTTGTACTATTACACTAGATCTCTTATTATATTATTATATTTTTTTATTTTAAATAATAATAATATTTTTTACTTGTAAGATCCATGCCACTATGAATAATGTATATCATTAAATATATTTCTTAAATTAGGAATTATATCCATCTTCATTAAAATAAAATATGACATGATAAAAACTGAAAAGTAGAAAATAAATATGAAATGAATGACAAAATATTTTTAACAAGATAGAGAACTTCCTCTTCATATAGTATTTGCAATGTCCTCCTAATTTGATGCATGTTGAACATAAATTGAGTGGTTCTAAGACATGGTGTGGTCTTTTCTTTGCCCGTCTATAAGCTATTAAAAAAGATGAGGTTTCTAACATTTTGTTTTCATTGAACTCAAACACATAGAATCTTGATCTATGGTACTATAAAGAAAAAAATGCATAACATTAAGTTCAAATCTAGAAAACCAAACAATGTGTAGAATTTAGGTTAAGGTTTATATTATTTGACACCAACTACTTAGTAAGATCTTGGAAAAGATTGTCCACTTGATGGACATTTGTTGTGCATTATTAAGCTATTTCTAAGAAAATATGTGTTAAGACAACACCTTTGATTCTTAGACGACTATTATATATGTTCTTAAAGTGATTCTTCTACATTTTAAAAGAGAAAATTTTCAAAAAAACTTTTGAGTCTACATTTTGTTACCAAGAAATTTATAATGGAACAATTAATCTAATATATGTAGAGCTACTACCATATACTTTCTATACATATAAATTCATTATGTTGATAAAAAATGAAGTCTTTAATTTGTTTATGTTTTCTTTATAGTCAATGATTATCTTTTACTTTGAAGAATTTTTCTCATGTTAATATAATAATATTGAAAATTGACTGTATAGTTGCTACCGAGTGCTACATTCAAAAATAAATATTAATGTTTTTTGATATCCCAAAGGTGTTCTCATGACCCCATCAAAGGCCCCACCCTTGTGCGACTGGTGAATCAGGACTTGAACTCTCGTGAGAAGACTACCATGCATTTAGAGTAGATAGTTGCATCACTTGAAGTAAGCCCTTGAAGCTAATAATTATTAAAATTATAATAAGATATAAAGTATTTTAAAAACAATCCAACTTTTATATATATATATATACTTCTAACCTTACTTTCTTACCATACATCTATATATGCGTTTCTCTAATTTACCAATCATTTTTGTAAATAATTTTTACAACATTTGACAAGTACATTAACTAGTCTTTTGACACGTGGAATGCACCCAACACCGTAATCACTCATTGCTCAAACACTAAAAGAACACTAGTGCACACATTATTAGAAAAATATCAAAGTAAGGTTTGGTCTATATGTATTATATGATCGAGCTTAAACAACAAACTTAAAAATTTTAACTTGTTTAGGTGATTCATTTGAAATCACATTAGCTTCTTTAGTAAGACCCATTTATTAGTATGACGTAAGAGAACCACCTAAACAAGTGAAAATATAACGTTGTTTAAACCAAAATTATTTATAATAAATTGTTCTTGCTTTAAATTATCCAGTTTGAAACTTATTTTCGCTGAGAGGCAATCTACAATGAGACCAATGGATCAATATTGTCCCTAAACCAAAAAAAAACGCTTTTAAACAAAATTTGACGTTCATTTCCCAGTTGTAATCCTCAATTGGCAGAGTACTGTCGTGCAGTGGTATTTAATAGCCAGAGAGATGAAACATAACAATTCGGGTAGGGCTCCCATTGCTGTTCATTTTGAGTCAATACTTGTCACCTACGTCAGTGGATTTATCTCTTTCAATGCAGTCACTAAATCTTAATCCACAATTTCAGCTAATAATTTGCACCAGAATGGGGTTTGAAGCTGTCCATTTTATAGTTTCCCTCTTGGGGGTTCTTATTTGTTGTCCATTTTTGCAGCTTGGGTGTTCTTTTCTGCTATATCAGCTATGTAAATTATAAGTTTAGAATTTACCTCCAAATAAATTATTTCTAATATTTTAATTTATTTTATTTGAATGAAAGCTAGAGCATCAACTAGAATCACAAATATGAAGTTTTATTTTATAAGAGTTTTAATTATGATACAACATGTATATGCACTCCAAGCTCTCTCAAATGATATGTATTCCAATAATTTGAGTCCCTTTAGTCATGAAAACATCTATTTATTGTATAAGGATATCTTTTGGGGTATATTACATATAAAAATAATTAATATATGTATACTAGTGTAATATAGTTAGATTCATGTAAATCTATATGTCACGGGAAGGAATGCAAAATTGTGCATAGCCAATTCAAAACTTGAACTTTTAACCAAAATTGAAGGAGTCTAGAAATCTACTGTTAATGTACTTCACCATGATCATACTCTTTAACAGGAAGGATGATATTTTAGAGCAAGAAAGAAAGAGGGTTAAGTTGCTTAGTTATAGTGAAGATGGACATGCACAGATGGCCAGTCTTAAATCTCACACACTAAACAACATATTAAGTCTAAAAAATGCTAGTTAATTCTGAATGTTTAACACTTCTAAACTTAAAAGTCAAAGCTTAATATATGATTTAAGCCATTTGTACATAACTGCCTTCACATTTCTTTTCTCCAGAAAACGCTGCAGAGAATTTTGTCCATCAGACATAGTCCATTAGTCATTATTGAAGGTGTGGAGGATAGAGGTCACAATCACAGTACTACGACATTCATGCAAATTGATATAACATAAAATTAATAAATAAATATTGCATGGAAAATTTCACTAACATTATTATACGTTTCATCTATTATAAAAATATCACATATATTTCTTTTATATTATAAAAATATCACATATATTTCATATATATAGAGGTTTTTCTTAGTGTATTTATTTCATTTAATTACATGTAAGTTTATTAAGCCTACTTACTTGAGTATTTACGCTATGTCAAGTCGGTTAGGAGTTGTTAGAGAGGTGTCGACTCAGACACCTCATGCTACCTTTGTGGTAGGCAACTCATTATCACTCATTGAGTGTTGGGTTCAACTTCTGATTCGACCCAATCACTCTATCTATATGTACAATGGTCGACTATGCTCATTCTTGGTGTAATCTTGTGCTTAAATTAAATCTCTTTATTTCTGCGTCCTCTACATGATATTAGAGGAGGTTTATTTGCTCCTTAATTTTTTGGCAAATTTTCTTCTATTGAATTTTTTATTGGAGGAGGTTAATTTTGGCATAAGGCAAAAATGTTTTGCTTATTAACTTTTGCTAGGCAACTTAAAATTGACTGTCGTTTTTTTGCAAAAGAGCATGATTTTTTGCCACGAATCCAACCAGCACACTCACACTCTCATTATAAAGTGCCAATTTCTCTGTATTTTTTGGGTTTGGTTACCAAGCACTCATTCTGATATCAGAGTGAACCACATCACCAAAATAGAAATCTTGACCAATTTTTAATCAATATAGAAAGTACTGATATCAGAGTGAACCACAATCTATAATTTAATATATTTTTTCGATTCTGAATGTAAAAAAACTAATATACAGTTTGATCTAGAAATTGAAAAATATAGTAATATGAAAATTGAGAACAAATCCAGATCCAGATTACCCACTTCCCTTTCCCTTTTAAACCTCAATATAAGCGTTGAAACAAATGTGTTTCTCCTTTCTCCTATTCTCAAATCATTGCATTGATTTTTTATGAAGATCTGATGATAGATAATGAATCAAAATATTGAATTGTTATAATCATCTGATCATAGATCATGTAGTATGATCTGAAACATTGAATTTTTATTATCTGATGATAGATCATATCATCATGTAATGATAGATCATGTAGTATGATCCAAATTGTAGTATTCTTATCAAATCCGCGAGCACAATGACTCAACGAAGGCACAAGGCCTTGCGAACACAATGACCCAGCAAGGATTTGAACCTTGATACTCGCTTCACCAACGAAATGTTTAAACCGCAACACTACATATCAAAATTAAGAACATATTTTAAATTATATAAATTTGTTTACATTGATTAATTTAATTTCTTGAACTTTTCTCATTCAATGCAATTCTATTTGAATTTCTCCACTGATGCTTTCCTTTGACAACTCAACTGAGCTCCTGAATTGGACTCACTTCCTTTCAACAGTCCAACAGAATTTTGAGCATGTGGGAAATTGGAAAAATTAAAAGTAAAAAATAACTTTTATTTCACATGTGATTTTTTCATCGTGGCACATTTATCTCTTTATCTTGTGATAAAATTTTCCTTGTCGGCCAAAAAAGAACCAGAGCTTCCAGGTCAAAAGAAAATATTATATTTTATTAGAATTGTTTAAAGGTGCCGTTATTTTTGACATATGACATATATATTTTATGATGCAAATGTGGTACAATGTATTGATGCCCTTCTAAAATTAAATCTCTTTTGATTATGAGTGTCATACTCGTAAGTCTAAATTGGTCAAATTTATTTATTAACGTGAAAAATATGCAAATTTAGTATAATGTATTGACATCCTTTTGTATTTGAATATTTTTTTATTATGGGCATCATTATAGTGTAGATTTGTTGACCAACATCTATTTCTATGTAAAAATATTAATATTTATATGTATAGTAAATGCATAGTTTCTAATGACATGTATACAAAATGGATGAGCTTAGACAATGCACGTGAACCGTTTCACAGAATACCTCAAAGAAATATGATCTCATGGAACAGCCTGGATAGAGGATAGGAAGAAAACGGATTTGCTAAAATAGCTTTAGAAACTTTCAATAGAATGTGATTGGCAGGTAAGTGTGGACGTCAAAAATAGTAGCATTTAATCCACTGTTGGCATTACCCATGGCTAAATTTAGGATTAACTCAGCAAGCTTTAAAATTATTACTGTTACCAGCGATTAGAAGTTAGAACATTTAACTTCTCAATGCTTTGGCAGTGGGGCTAACAGTGTGTCTATGTAGTAAGAATTTTGTGTGATAGTTCAAAATAATTATACAATTAAAAGAGTCAAGTTAATTAATATTTAATAAATCTTTTAATCTTTAGGAATAAATAATATTCATAATAAATCATTTTAGAAAATATGAGATGCTTTAAAAAAATGTGAAACTTAAAAGTTAAGAAATTATTTCATTTATATTTGGTGACATGTCCCCTTCAAACTATTCATTATGATATCTAGTAGTTAGCATTTATTTAAGTGATTCTAGAGTATGACAAGGCTAAACCAAAACTTAAAATCAATTGTTCATTTTTTGTAGACCAATAAAGACATTTCATAGAATTAAGGGTAAAACACATAGCATAAATTTATATTTAGTTGATGTGTGAGATTTTGTCAAGATCGAGCACAAATAAAAGATACAAAATAGATGATAGGAGTAAACTGTATTCTATCAAGATGCAAAATAGGATCAACTAGATCATTACAAAATATAGATTGATTTCTCGTACAAACAATGTAGATGAGTCTGCTTATATAGGCAAGGCTAATGGATATGTGAGCACACAAACATGACATGTGGCTCAATAAGAAACAAGGGTAGGTAGGAAATAGGTGTGGGTAGGTAGGAGAAACAATATAATATTCCACATGAGGTGGAATGTAACAACAAAATAAGATCAACACCATAAAAGGTGGAAATTCTCCTACAAACACTATCCCAATGTGGCACAAACACCCAAGTGTTTCATACCCAAACTACTATGAAATGCATTTCCTAAGTAAACTTAAGTAAGGTGTAATAATATCCATGATGAATAATTATTTACACCAACACCCCCCCTTAAGTGCAACTTAGGGGAATGCACTAAAGTCTACAATGCAACTAAGCAATGCAAGATGGGTCCTGGTTACGAGGCTATGTTAGGTACCCATGTACAAATGCAAATGCAATCTCCCATAAAGCGGGGAAAGAGAAAAACCCAATGGGAAAAAACCCTCCCCCAAAAGAGAGGTGATGAAAGCACACAATTCTCTCAATGATGAATGAGAAGAACAAAACTGTGTCCCCCCCATAAGAGAGAAGAAAGACTATGAAGCCCCCCCTCAATGTCGAATCTTCTACAAGATGGTCCAATGATGATGACCAAAATACCTCCCCATAAGGAAGAAAGAGAACCAATGTTGCACCAATAATGTCAAAGTATGACAAAATCAGGTACCAAGTCGGTGATGATGAATCACTCACTACAACAAAAAGAAGATCAGGCATGGAGACAAGCTGCTGTGAACATCATCTAGATACTCAAAAATAGCAGAAATACTGATACAATCCAAGTCTCATGGGAGCCATGCACAAATGTGTACAATCTAAGTCTCAACTGGAGCCATGCACCAAGTCTCACAAGATATTCCTAATCTATGTGTACAAGAGGATTACATCAAATGTGTCAACAATAACAAGATACAAAGAAGTGTGGCACTTTATGATAGTGCGAGTACAACATTTCTCATGTAAGAGCATACATTATGATAAAATATTCAAATGTGGAAACATGAAAATGATGCCACCAACAAAGAAGCCCTGTAGAATACTGCAGATGAAGATGCTTCCAAATGATTTTTCACCAAGAGATATAAATGAATAAATGACCCCCCATAAAAAGATCATGTTGGCACTTGCAAATAATGACAAAGTGGACTTCTGATTTGAACTTTACAACTTCTCAAAATGAGATCTATGAGGCTTCAACAAATACTGCTAGTGATCTAAACTGAGATCCAAGTAAAATACATGTACCAAATAGGCCAAAAATGACCAAATACTGAAAGTACAATTTATACTCAAAATCACTACAAATAAATGGCAGATTATGAAAGTAGAGAAAAAATTATGCACTTTAAAAAAAAACGGCACTTGAAAAGGAGTCCATATGAGCCCAAATGAAGCCTTCGAAGTTGTAAAAATCGGGATTTCACGATTTCTGAAAAACCAATATCCAAAAATCCAAAAACTCCTGCACCATTGTACAGATCATGAAATTCTACCCCAAAACAAAAAAAATTGCCTGAAAAAAAGAGTCTGGATGAGTGAGATATCGCTATTTGAAAATTGTCTGCAAAATTATAATTTCAGGAAAATTTCCGCTACGGTTTCAAACTTCAAATGCCTCTAGATTTGGCCTCCAAAGTCCGATTTGGATGAAACAAAAGGAAAAACTAACTTTCTTGGACCTCCTCAATCCAATGGTGACCTCAGATTTGACCCATCAAGCTTCAATAATAACCTGCAATAGAAAGCTCCAAAATGCAAACCCCAAATAGCATCAAATTTCTCTCAATTAGCAAACCAATGACACTCTAATGGCTTTGATACCATGTGAGACATGGACTAGCTCTGATACCATGTGAGATTTTGCCAAGATCAAGAGGCAATGGAAAGAACAAATAAGAGAGACAAAATAGATGATAGGAATAAACTGTATTCTATCAAGATGCAAAATATAATCAACTGGATCATTACAAGATATAGATTGATTGCCCGTACAAACAATGTAGATGAACCTTCTTATATAGGCAAGGCTAATGGATATGTGAGCACGCAAACATGACATGTGGCTCAATAAGAAACAAGGGTGGGTAGGGAATAGGTGTGGGTAGGTAGGAGAAACAATATAATATTCCACATGAGGTAGAATGTAACAACAAAATAAGATCAACACCATAAAAGGTGGAAATTCTCCTACACACACTATCCCAATGTGGCACAAACACTCAAGTGTCTCATACCCAAACTACTATGAAATGCATTTCCTAAGTAAACTTAAGTAAGGTGTAATAATATCCAAGATGAATAATTATTTACACCAACATGATGATTCATTTTGTCTAAATTTTGGTAGTTAATCTTTGGATGTTATATGTGGTCACAAAAAATAATCCGTCTACTATTTTTAGAAAGAGTAAGTTGCACAAATATAAGCTAAAAAATACACATTTGAATGTGAATTGTATGTGTAATTATCTTTCTCTAAATTTTAAAAAAATAAAATTAAAAAATTAGTAAAAATAGAAATAAATAAAAGCAATCAAATTATATAAGCATGATTAAAAATGCCAACAAAAAAGATACAAGCAAGTGGCTCATTAATGAGTGATGTATAATAAAATAGATGATCCAACTAACCTATTGAATTCATATTAAAAGGCTCCATTGTTTAGATCGGACCTAAAAAAATTTAAGGAGCTGAATAATAAATGATAGATAATAGTTTGGCTATATAGTAAGGATTGACCCAAAAGAAGAGAAGGGTTTTAGTAAAGAAGATTTGAGGAGTTGTAGAGTTTGAAAACTGAGAATGTGTAGATTAGAGAGGAAAATAATGTAGAGGGAGGGAGGCCTTTGAAAGGCCATGTAATCATAGATTTTTTGTGTGTTCATGTGATTGATTTGGAAATAAAATATTTTTGTTTTCACTTTGCAATTAGCAATTGAATGGAAATAGAGAGTCTTTGTTTTATGTTGTGTGTTTTTTAATTTCTAAGTTGGTAGGCAAAGTGGGAGAACCCTGTCTTGCATCAATAAGGTTTATAACCATAAAAGAAATGTAAACTAATTGCAAAGAGAAATCTATTGGGAAAAATTATGTCACATATTTAGTGTGGCTAATGCTATGTAATGTCCCTTACTAGGAGTAAGAATGTTTCCCATAATTAAACATACATTATCATCATTTATCATGCCTTCATTTAGATTATTGAAACTAGAGAATAAATAATTATTCATAATATAATCAAGAATTATTATATTTAGACCTCATCCTTACTTCTTTCCTAACCTTGAAGGAGGATGAGGATTTGTTGTCATAGGGTGCTTGGAAACTAGTCTACAAGTAGGCTCCCTCAAAGTTTCATGACTTCATCCTTACCCCATCTTGAGCGTACCTATCTTGTGAATATTCACTCCGCCTCTCCCTACACACACCAACCTATCCTCTTGAAGGAAATAGTGAATGATTAAAGATCGTAACATTAATAAAATAATCTTTCATTTATTATGAATGCATAAATACATAAATACAATTAAGTATAAATATGATCTCCCTATTATTAACAAATGCAAATCTTATTGACGATACTTGTTTATACATATTGATACTCGAATAAATATAATAATTTATTTTATAGCTATATATATTTTCTCATTATTCCTAATAGAATGCAAACATAACATATCATAAATGTAAATAAGCATATGATCACAAGTGAGCTTTAATGTACCAATATGTTGTTTTGGTTAATGATAGTATTTAAGTTTGATTTCTTCTTTGATGTGAACTTAACATCTTTTTTTCTAATCTCCTTTAATACTTGACAATAGTTATTATTATAAATTGAAGGTATATTTATCTGAGTTCATTTTTTATGATTCCCTCTTCTTAAATGCATAACCATTATATAAACTTGAAGTCGATATGTAGAGTCGTCCTTTCTTACAAAGGAGGTGGTCATGTTTCATAAGGTGGCGTCTCTTCCTTACAATTTGTTGTCCCTTCAATTCTTCCATTAAATTATTAATTATTATTAATCTAATTATATCGATTTCATATTCAATCCTCTTTACTCAATTTTATTCCATGATTATACTCAATATGGTGATCACTACTTTTGCTAAATGAAATTGTTTCTTTATTACTACCCTAATCGCAACTTCATGTCATCACTCACTAAGTCAATAATTAGTAAATTAATGTTTGTTTCTTCCTAATAGACCATTGATCCTATGCTCCTTCATTTGTCCATTTCAATATTATTAATCTTAATTGCTATCATAATCATATTACATCATTGTCATACTGGGATCATTTCTTATATTGTTGATATAATTACATGAGGTCAAGCTTGTTCTTTTGAATTATTTCCTTAATCATGTGTATTCATCTCATCTTATCATTGAGTATATATCACTCTAGCTATAGGTTTTGAATCAAGTGCTTAATATTTGATGGAGAAGAATCACTATTTCTTTTTTCTACTTAGTTGTCTAACATAGGTTATAAAAAATTATGAAATCTTAAAATTAAGATAATTTTCAAAATCTATATATTTATTCCTGATATGACAATGAATATTGCTATGGATTTCATCATGGCTTAATCAAGGTCATGATAGTCTGCCCTTCTTGAAGTTTTCTTTCCTCAAGCAAATTTTAGTGTTCAATCCACCTCTTCTTGGGGATGTGGTTCTTATGGTTGGGGATAGGCCATGGACTTAGTTGTTGGATTATGAGGGCCTCCCATTCCATTGTCATCATTTCTTGTCTACTACCCACTTGGCCATAGATTTTTCTCTCTCATGTTGCAAAGGCATTTCCACTTGGTGGAAGGACGCTCATGGTGATGACCTAACTATCCCGACTTCTGATTCTTCCTCTAATTCAATTCTTCATAGGATGGTGATGATTACTCACAAGATGATGTTGTACATCCTACTAACTAGTGTGGCCTCCTCAGACCCCACTTATCCTCATTCACCTTATGCTACTGGTGTGTTCCCATCTAGACTTGTGGACCCTTCTCTGCATATTTCTCTTGTTCTTCTCTAGCCTTCGGTGGTGGATTTATCACCTGGTCAACATCCTACTCCTAGTGCTGGTAGTCCCACTAAGGGTATTCCTCATGCTCCCCCTTGTATTGGTATTCCAAATGATAGTATTGTGTGGATTGTTGCTCATCAATAAAGGAAAGATCTCTCTCCCTCTTCTTCCCAAACTCTTCCTTGAGTTGTGGGTGAAACTTCCACCCACCCTTGATGTGGATTATTAGTTTCTCTACTAGTGTGTTGTTTTGGCCCTTGTTGTCAGAGGTTTGTTCTTAACCAGTTGTTTGTAGCCTTTTTGGTTTTTCTTTGTATAGGGTCAACACCCTTTTTTGTTGCTTTATTATGAAAAAACACCTCTAAAATTAAATATTAGATAATTCATTCTAGTAAACCCCTTAATATCACCATTCCATAAGAGAATTATCATAACATGATTTCTTAAATAATAACTTCAAATAGTATTAGCTCATAGATGTATTACAAATGAAATGCTCCTAATATTAATTTTTTCTTTGCTCACTTTTTCAAGGGTGCACCATAATTTATTTTTAATCTTTGCTATGATAAATATGATTATATGATTACTCTTTATTAATATTCTTAAAAATATAATTTTAATTAATGAATAAGGTTAGAGGGAGTCACATCTTTATTTAAATAATGAAAGCTAGAAATTGAATGTAGAGCATCTAGACACTATATAGGATAGACATTAAACTAAATAAAACTATGACATGCAAGGAAATCATTTATGCCTCAAACATAGGCCATAAAACATTAGAGACATTGCAACCTAGGAATGATAAATCATATTGTCTAGATCAAAACCATATTTGGGTGTGTCTGTTTTTTTTATTTTCTTTTCACAATAATCTATTGTGCTTTATTTCACTCATCATTGGGAGCAATAAGAGATAGTTGGGATCTTTCATATTTCAAAGAGATGCGACCCAAAATAACCTCCCTAGAAGGTGAATTTGATTCACATTTAATAAGGGATGAATCTTTCTACATAGTACGAGGCTATAACATATTTTCTTATAGTTCAATGGTATAGAGTTAGCATTCAAACCATCAAGTAACTCAAAGAAGGAAATAAATCCATTAGTAGACTATTAATAATAAAATTATGGGGAATAACATCTTTTCCCCATAAATATTGATTATCTAATTTTCATCTATACTTGTGCATTTTATAGCAACTGAACTAAAATCTAACACTTCTAGTAATGCAATAGCATAACATTAGAATAAATACCATGTTTAGGTATGGTCTACTACTTTCAAAGAAATGTCAATGCAAAGTCCTACAAAATATCAAAATCAACAAGGATGCAAACAATTTTTTTGTGTTAATTAGATGTATTTATGTTTGTCATTAGCGAGCATCCCAATAAATTAACAATTTCTTGAAACCAAGAATAAATCCAAAACTTAAAAAGGAGATTTAAAAGTTGAACCTAAGTATGCAATACAATAAAAGAATTCATACTATGATTGAAATCAAACAAAAATAGATTGTACACAAAAAATATTATTTGTATATCAAAAAATCTATAAAGGACTACATCCAACCTTTGATAGAATTTAAAAAACATGAAATTTCTAGGTTATATTTTGCAAGGGACCACCAAGTTTTAAATAAATATTTATATTACTAAAAAATGGAATGTTAGTAGCTATAAAAACAATAGATGAAGTAAATAAACAAATTATATTCTCAAAACTCTTTATGGCCAACAATGAAAATTGGGGAAATACAAATGTTTGAGGCTTAATCTTTATTTTGGGCGATGCTTGCAATAAACCTAATTTGAAATGTTTATTTAGTAACTTTAAATTAAATGTATTTTTTTTTATATTTCTATAATATATTAATTAATAATTATTAAGCGGTTATATGCCTCTTTATATATATGTAAATGTATATAGACATAAATATATACGAATGCATACATACATATATGTGTGAAAAATATTTCCCTCTTAAATTAAAAATTAAATATTTTTCAATAAATTATTATTTTATTTTTCAAAAATATCATTTTAATATAAATTTATCTATTAATTAATAACGAAATATTTTAAATGCATATTTATAATTTACATATATATATATATATATATATATAGATATATATATATATATATATATACATATACATATATATATATATATACATATATATATATATATACATATATATATATATATACATATATATATATATATATATATATATATATATATATATATATACATATATATATATATATTTTAATAATCATTTTATTAATTTAATTATACTTAATTATTATTAATAATAATAAATATATATGTTTTAAAATATAAAGCATACATATTTTAAATAATATAATTTATAATAAATTATAAAAATCTTCTTAATAAACCAGAGGCATCAAGCAATCTTTTTTTCATTCAAAAAACTGAAATGAAACATTAGTAATATCAAGCTATGTTAAGGGTTCTTTATAAATATGAGAATTTTACAAGTTAAAAAAAAAATATTTCAAAAGAGATTCCATAATTGCATTATTAAGCAAACAATTTGCGATTATCCTTTAATTCTTCCAGAACCCAAAAATGAAAAAAACATAAAATCGCCAGACAACAAAGTTTAAAATAAATCAACCATAAAGAGCTAAAAGGAGGAACACAAAAAAATTAAGTCTAAAAAATTTGTCAAACAGTTCACGGACGTCCATACCCCATTCCACAGCTCCCATTTTCGCACAGGCTGTGAAGATATTGACAAGGGTTTTTCACTGCCAATAGCATTTGCTTGAAAGTTTTTAAATGCTTTTCAAAAGACGCATTTTGTGTATATCCTGCAATCATACGAGATAAAAATCATAGCCGCAGTCACCGCTGAGTCGGCTTGCTGCATTTCTCGAATCCATGTGATGGCAGCAAGATGCTCCCATTTGACACAGGGTGGGATCACGTTGGGAAATATAAAATGACTACAAGCTGTGATCAAACATTTATTAGCATCCACCAAAATTCAGGCGGGATAAATGTTTAAATTTGAGTGTTCACGGAGACGGAAATGGAAACGGAAATGGACAGGAGCAGACCTTGACAAAGGTAATGGGTCCACAATTGCCATGCAAGCACGGTCAAAGGCTTAGTGTGTGATGTTTAAGCCATCCCAATAATTTGCACAATCGTCCATCGGAAGTAGAGGAAAGAGAATGTATTCTTGAGAATCAACAAGTAGAGTTTGGATCATTTTGTCCTAAACATTTAGAGTTGTTTTAGATAGAACAACTTTTTATTCTTTGCAAGGGTTGAACTACAAGGAAACGTCCTTAGACCTTCTTTCTCCATGAATTACAACTCATGGATCATGTGATAGTTCTAATGGAACCAGACTATAAATTCATGGTATGGATTTTTCAATATAGATTTTTACTTCTAGACATTATTTTCATTTAAGAAATTATCAAGATTGTCAAGTTTCTATTTGTCATTTGTGTGTCGTTTTTCTTGCTAGATAATATCATGTCAATAATAATCATATCTAAGGTTGAGATAGTATAGTAATTTACAATGATACAAAGTGGTATCCCCATTATATTACCAGCAATTCCATGACTTATCTAATAGAGCTTTGAGGGTTTTTTTTTACATAGATAATAAATCAAGATTCAACATTGATAACATTCATTCCTTGATAATGTAGCAAAAAGGAGGTTACTTTGGTGATGACTTGTAGATCAACTACCATTAAGCCAGTGTATCTGTAATCGTGACTTTAATATCCAGATGAGATGGCATCAAATAATCAAGGACACTTACCCCTAAGATGGACAACTAGCAAAAGAAAGATATTGTCCCATATGCACAATAAATTGGGCACTTATGATCTCAATCTTGAATACTAAAAAGTATCTAACATTTGGTATATGTCCCAATTTTACATAATAGTTCTTAAATGATAATTAAGCAACTTGGTTGTTCTATAATGGCCATACAACAATATTTCTCTTTTGCCAATTGTTACTCAATTTTGATGAAACTCTTACCAAATTGAGTTCAAGTTTTTATCACTTACTGATTTTCTTCTAGATTGAAAGAGGAATTATAACATTGAATATTGGGAAGACTTAATTCTATTTAAACACAACTTCGCTTCATCATAGTCTTGCATTGTCCACATTTAATGTTTTTGGAACTTGGTACCATATTTGAAAGGGGATATTGGGTGGGTTGAATGGTGGTTTAATGTCATCACCTATATTACCTATTTCTTGAGACTGTTTAGTTACCAAATAGCAAGGATATTACACAAGTCATATATGGATATGTCCTTAGAGATTAGTTGATTATCAAATTGTCTCAAAGTGGCACCTTTTCATAATCCCTTATAAATTCAAGTAGCTTACTAGTGCCAACTTATAGATGTGGTCCTATGTAGGCTTCTTAAAAATCAAGTTGTAGCTCATGACCAACTCTTATATTTAGAGGAGCTCTGCTCATCTACATTTTGGTACATTTTGTTATGGCTGATGTTAACCAATCTAGTCACAATATATTTTTCTCACATTAACATATTAATATTAAAAATTGATTTTACAATTGTTGATGAGTGTACATTCAAAATATTTTTTAAAATTATAATGGCATAAAATTATTCAAAAGACAATTGAACTTCTTTTACTTTGAAGATTTTTTTCTTAAAATAATATAATAATATTGAAAATTGATTGCAACTAGTGATGAGTCAGCTACATTCAAAATAATTATTAATATTATAATGACACATAAAATTATTTAAAAGTTTTTAGTCTTTGACAATTACATTAACTATAGTCTTTCGCATGTGGAATGTGACCAGCATTAAATAATCATTCATTGCTATAATCTTAAAAGCACATGAGTGTATGCACTACTAAAAGAATATCCAAGTAAACTTTGGTCTAAATATATTATGTATTTATACAAGTTTAAGATTTATCATTTATAGACTTGAAAATTGTGACTTGTTTAAGTGACTCATTTGAAATCATGAGACCTTTTAAATAGAATCCATATATTAATATGACGTTAGAGAGTCATATGTTATTTAAAGCAAAATTATTTACTTTTCTAAATAAGATATAATTGCTTTTAACTTACAGAATTGAAACTTAAAACTTCTCTTGTGACCCTCTATTTATAATATAGTTAGATTCACATTGTATATCCATATGTCACAACCAGGAATGCAAAATTGTGCATTGCCAATTCAAAACTTAATGAAACCATAACTATTTAAGACCTTCATACTACAGGGATGGGCATATGGTTGAACACACGTTGTAGGAACACAAGCTTCGAAACGTCACTTCTGGGAGTCGAACCCTGCGCGCGAGAAAGGGTTGTAATGCCAGTATGATAGCCAGAGTAAGAAATGTTAAACAAAATTGAAGAAGTCCAGTAATCTTCAGTTAATGTACTTCACCATGATTGTACTCTCTAACAAGAAGAAACTACTGGCTGTCAAGGGTGAGATTTTAAAGGAGAAAGAGAGAGATTAGTTGGTCAGTTTTGGTGAAGATGGGCATTCACAGCTGCCTTGGCATTCTTTTTCACCAGAAAGTGCTGAAGAGAATTCTGTTGAGCAAGTGGAAAGTTTGCTGCCACAACTACATGATGTTAGTAATATTTTGTTTTATTAAATATATTAAGAAAGGAAAGAAGAGAAGATATTTATTTTCAGTCAATTAAAAGAGATAATCTGCTTTCAGAATTCTGTCAGAAAAATTTGGTGTGATTTACCAGGCTTTTGTGTGATAGAGGGTTGGCTCTGATCAGTGTGGTCCACTGAAGACATTTTTCCTGCACATGTAGTGGTGAGAATTTGATGGGTAAATGAGGATGTGGAACTACTTTCTCTGTTAGCCATCACCATTATGGCTTCTGCCTGCATCCATTCAAGTAATATATATGAATTCCCATATATACAGTCTTTATGTAATGTTTGATTGGAAATCAACTGCATAGCCCATCTTCATATGAGCTCTAATTAATACTGTCACTCAATTTCTGTGGAAGAAAAAAATGAATTTTTTTGAAGTTTATGGATGGGTTTACCAGGTCTGGAGACACTTCATAAACATTGACTGTTCCAGCATAGAAAATCGTGGGTTGGCTGTACTGCTGTTGGTGCTGGTTGTCTTGTGTTGAAGGAGACCTGCTAATCCATCAAAACAAGGAATGTATTGGAAATTGAATCTAACAATTAATTAATTCATCCTAAAAAAGCAAGATGTTGAAGGAAAACTTTTGTTTTGCAGAAGATCTTGGTGTGTGAGTTGAGTTTCAGATATTCAAACTCTTTCTTGGATATGAGGGTGATTTGGGCATGAGATTTTGTTGGGTATATTTGGATACAAAATAGATCTCATCATTGAGTTTCTTTAGTCAATGAATAGGGTTACATTCAAATATATTCAAATATATAGGTAGGGGATTAGGAGATCAGATGATAGAACACTCCAACAACAGATAGAAAGTGTATCTGAATAATTAGGTTGTCCATGGTTGTTTGTATATTTGAAAAGAATCTATAAGATGATGGATTCCTTGTCTCACAAAATTAGAGATTGCAATATGTAAGATGGTTATTGTTAGGATAAATTAATTTTAGATTGGTTGGTATAAACATTGTGAAGAATCATAAATATTTTGGACTAAGTATTATGTAATATAGGCTATAAATTAATTATATATTTTATCCTGGATACATTGACCAAGATATTCTCTCTCTGTTATGCTGTTTTTTTTCTCTAAAGATTTGCAAACAATTTGAAAAAAAACAACATTTACCGGTTAAAACAACAAATTATTCAATCTAATCATCATAAACCACCTCCCACTCTAGGGTCTGTGGATATAAACAACTAAAAAAGAAACCAGGACTAGTAAATCAGATTCCTTAGAGGAGGAGAAGATTGAAACTGAATTCTGATGGAGTTACTTGTAGGAATCCAACAATTTTTGGACATGCATGTATGATAAAACATTGGGAAATAATGTTTGTCCCAATGTTTGTGTAGAAAATAATGAGGCTGAGACTGCTTCTTAGAGTCCATGCCTGTGGAAAAAAATGATTTAAAATAATAGTAATTGAAGAGGATTCCATGAATATAATTAACGGGTCTCTAAAAGCTTGAATTTATCAAGAAATCAGGAAGGTAGTAAGACAGAAACTTGAAACAACGGACATACTTCATCAGTCATTGTTGAAGGTGTGGAAGATAGAGGCCACAATCACAGTACTGCAGCATTCATGCAAATTGATATAATATAAAATTAATAAATAAACATTGCAGAGAAAATTTCAAGAACATTATTATTCTTTTTATCTATTTTTCCATATTATAATTTTTTTATATATATAAAGACCTTGATGAGATTTTGCTTCTAGAACAAATTACTCATTATTAGAAATTTCTTGCATACACAAGTACTTTTACTTGATCACAACTAATTGATGGGTGAACTTACCATTTATTCCAACAATTGTTTTACGAAGAGAACACGTTTGAAGACTCTCTCATAAGTTGTGCAATTGATTATCTAGAAGCTTTCATATTTAGTGATTCTATAAATGGATGTGATGGACTAGGCAAAGAATCTCTTCTCTAAACATTTGGACAGTGATAAATTAATATTAATTTAAAAGAGGGGTAAAAATTTATTGAAATTCAAAAAGAACAGTACAACAAAAGGGAAAGCAGAAAATACAGAGAGTTCTAATGAGCTTTATCCAGAGCAACAAGTTGTTCATTCCAATCTTACATATACTCGGACGCCCACTTAGCCAAACATTAATCAGTATTATTTCATGGTTGCTCTTTGTTGAGTAAATTTATTGTCTCAATCTTTTTTTTTTGAAAGATCTGGATCTTTTCAAAAACCCATTTACTTACTAAATACATTAATCAGCATTACCAACATCAAGAACAAGTTTACCCAGCTGATTGGACTAAAATAATAAACATGTGATGGGGTTTGCACTTTTACAGGATTCTAATGTAAGGAGATTATCATGATTCAGGCAGAAATTAGATCTTCAGGTGAAAATCACAACTGTTTAGAGTGGCTGTAATTGACTGTAAAATTGTATTCAAACCACCAAAATGCTGCCAAAAACCAGCAAAACTGACCACAGTTTAAGGAATGCTATTTTGCAGCACAAACATGATGACTTAAGACCCACATCACAAAAAAACACCTTGAGCAATCTTTAATCTATGTGGAATCGATAACAAAAATCATTTTAAAAAAAAGTTGAAATAGAAATACCTGAATACAGGAGAAATACTTTCCCAAATAGGAGAATGGAAACCAGGAAATGGGTTTTGGGGCACTGGTCTGTGTTTTGAGGAGCACAGAACAAAACCAGATCCAGATTACCCACTTCCCTTTCCCTTTTGAACCTCAACATAGACGTTGAGACAAATGTGCTTCTTCTTTCTCCTCATTCCCTCATGTCGTCTGTTTTTTTCATCATTTCACACGTCAATCTCCATTTCAGAATGTTTTGTTTTTTTCACTAACATTGAGTTTTGGTCAAAAGTGCTTATCTAATAAAAATATATTTTTTTAGTAGATTTCTGGATAAGATCGTGTGCGAGCACATGATCTTATCCAAAAATCTACTATAAAAACTTCTATAGATTGTGAAAATCTTATATCTTTAAAAATATATTTTATTCTATAATAAATTTTTCACAATTATATGTTTTTAATAGAAATGTGTTAAAATAAATAGTTCATATATCAAATATGCTTTACTTTTCTAGATTAATGAAGACAATATGGAGCCGTCATGCTGGGGTGGCTCAACACAACACTCCAGTGGTGGCTTCAAGCCTTGTAGACATGAGGAAGGATGAGAACATGCACGGCCTGCATAAACTATTATACCTTTAACAGAATAATGTTTGAACAAGACGTTTCTACAGTTCATAATAATTCTTAGAATTTTTTTTTCCATAAAAATTTAATAAATTATTTAAAAATTTGATGTTTTGGATTATATTGATCTATTATCAGAATTTGATTATCAACATCTGATGATAAATCATGTAGCATGGTCCAAAACATCAAATTCTAATCAACATCTGATTGATAGATTTTTTTTTGATCGATAAAGGAAGAGCCAGATTATATTATGAATATATAGAATTTACAGAGCAATAGTTTTAGCAGAGTCCCAAAAAGTGCATCCAATTCCTTCGTTTAGGAGAGAAGGAATACAAACAAACACTCCATATGAAAGTCTGAGAAAACCCTTAAAAAAGAGATTGAAGTCTAAAAGATAGAAGCTTACTGCCCTGTTTACAGAGATTATAACGGAGTAAACAAAAAAACGTTTGAGAGACATAACAAAAAACATAAGGGAGCTAGAGGGGCCTAGCTTGCAATTTCCTATTGAGCTTCAATTGACGGGTGCTCCTTCCTTGCTCGTCCACGTCCTCTGTGCGAAGGGCGACCTCTACCATGGCCAATTCCAGTCCCACGACGATCCCTGCAAGCACGACCCCTGCTAGCCTGTTCCAAATGTGGGTTTTCATCTTCTGGTTTCGAAGGCGGAATACTGTTAGAGTCTTGCAAACTGAATAAGGTCCTCCTCCCTTCCAAGGTCTTCTAAAATCTCTCCTAGAAACCGCCATTTGAGATAGCCAAGGCCAACACCCGCAAAAACTCTGTGCCTATCCAGATCCTTCCCTTTCAAGTCAAGCAGGAAGGGATAATACTTAATCAGTTCTCCATGAGCGTTGAAGAGGATTCTATCTCCTAGCCAAGGGGCCCCAGAATCATGAATTGCTTTGTTTAGAATTTCCTGGAGCTCTTGGGTAACTTCCTCTGGGAAGAGCTTCTTGGTGAGAGACCAGACTGCCTGCTTGGCGAGTTTTAGGTCAAGCAGGGAGGCAACAAACCTTGAGGAAATGCTGGTGTTGTCCCGAGGATATTCATCTCTGTTGAGGTGACCACTGCCCAAGATCATCTTCATAGCCAAAATGAGGGGAAAATCCGAGAAGAGGAGGAGACGCTTGAGCCTTAAGTCTGTGATTTTCTTGAAAGAAACTTGGCGCGTAGACGCCAAGAGAGAGATTGGAGTGTCAGCTCCAAAACAACAAGTGGGTCTGGGATACACGCTCATGATGAAGCCAAAAGGAGGGTCGGACGCCATGAGGGGTGAAGCAGGTTGATCAACAGAGAAGGAGAAGGACTCCGAGATAGAAAGTAGAGAGAAGGGAATGAATGCAGAATGCAGAAAATAAATGTGAAGAAGAAAGATGGCACACTATTTAAAGCCGAGTAATGAGGGTCGGGATTGCAATAAATTTGCCAGTGAAGGTGGTGGGGGATGTTTGTCCTTGTCAAGCCAACTCACCCGGACGGGCCACGCAGACCTTAAATTGATTTGACAATATGTCAGTGATCTCGAGAGGAGGATCGAAGAAGGCATAGGTCATGACTACGGCTTAGATGACGTGCTTAACTACGGGCCCACCCTCCCAAGAGAGGTGGGATAAAATTTGAATTGATATGACCGTTAAGCTTAACCACCATGGTGAAGTTTAAAATTAACCGTATAGCAAAATGATAAGGGCTACTACAAGATCCTAAAGGGAAACTCGCATCTGGTTGAACCTCAAGGACCCGAGCATGTCAATTGCAATGGTTTGAATGAAAAACAGAAGGATGCTCCTGATCCCAACCGTGGAGAAAAGATCCTTGGGCAGCTAATTTTGAGAGAGCATCCGCCTCTAAGTTTGCTTCTCTGTAGATGTGCTTAGCTTCATAATTGTCTATCTTATCTGATTGATAGATTTATATGATTCAAAACATTGAATTCTTATTAATTTCTGATGATACATCGTATGGTATGATCCAAAATGTTTAATACTTATCAACATCTGATTATAGATCATGTAATATGATTCAAAATGTTGAATCCTTAACATCTAATAATAGATCACGTTGTATAATCCCAGATGTCAAAATCTAAACTAACTCAACACAATCTGAAATTTAATAAAAGTTAGAGTCAATTTCAAGAAGCAAAAACTTTCACAGTCCACCTAATTTATTAAAAACATGTTTTAAATTATATGAATTAATTTGTAAAGATGGCTGAACTAACTAGTCTATCAGACATGTTTCGAGGCAAAAGTTATTAAATGGGTTGTTACTTCAATTTAATAAGAGAGAGAGAGAGATTGTTACGTGAAAACTACTTTGTTGGACGTCATGAAAGGTGAATTTGTTATGTTGCAGGTGCAAAATGCACAGGAAGAAATTCCCTCCCCATGGAACTAAAACTTATTTTTATTTCACGTGTGATTTATTCATTGTGACTCATTTATTTCTTTATCTTGAGCGAAAAAAATTCCGTACGTTTGACAAAAAGAACCAGAGCTTGCAGGTCAAAAGAAAAATATTATGATTAGAATTGTTTAAAGTTGAGTAGAACTTTTCTTATACCGTTATTTTCGACATATAAAATATATTTTATGATGCAAATGTTGTACAATTTATTGATGCTCTTTTTAGTCTAAATCTCTCTTAATTATGATTATCATACTTGTGAAATAAAAATTCATTTACTTACGTACGTGAAAAATATGCAAATTTAGTATAATGTATTGATGGCCTTTTGAATTTGAATATCTTTAAATGATTATGGGCATCATTCTAGTCTAGATTAGTTGTTTCTTTCAAAAGTTAATATGAATAATAAGTTAGTTGTCTACTTGTGTGAAAGGGTTAAAGAATAGTAGATAGATTCTTTCTTTTTATTTTAAAAATGTAAAATTTAATAGTATAATATATTTATAAGAAAAAATATAAAGTATATGTTTATGTATTGTTTAAGTTGTGTAAATTTTTACTTTTAAATTTTTTATTAAGAATATATATTCACACAAAATAGGTAGTTTTCATGATATATATGAATCGAGTAAAGATTATATATGTAAGAAATCATTAGTTGGAATGAGTCTAATAAAAGATCTTAGTTCAACAATGATGTGCTAAAAAATGGTTTGGCTACTAAAATCATAAGAATGGGCGACAAGTCAATATGTAACAATGTTAATGAGATCTTCTTGGTCACAAGCTATCAATTGACAAAACCAAGCAAACAATCATTGCTCAACTAGATTGCACCGATTCATTTGGTAAATCTATCAAAGGCGTTAGTAAATAGTGATACTCTAGATCTCCACTCCTTATGAGCGTTTCATCCTTGGTTGCTTCTCAATTAGGAGGAAATAATTTACTCAACCCTTTGTAGGAAGTAGAGGAAGGAGAATGTGTTCCTAAGAATCAACAAATAGAGTTTGGATCATTCTCTCCTAAAGATTTGGAATCAATTTAGGGGTACATGCACCAATTTGTGACATAGATATGGGGTCTTAAGATGCCACATGTTTTATGAATTCAACAAAGTTTGAACTTCAATGAGAAATTGAAGATACTTATGCTCAAAATTTGAAGATGCAACAAGAACAAGAATTGTAGTGCTCTAAATCTACTTTTTAAACTATTTTTTTTTTAAATGGTGGAGATTGAGGGTTTCAAAAAGGGGGGCCACACAAAGTGGTCCTCTTTTTATCAAAAAAAACAAACATAGTGTTTGTTTTGTCCCCCCTAAAATGTTAACTTTGATTTGGAATTTTAAAAACTACTCTAGTGAGAAATTAGCTAACACAATGCAGTTTATGTCTAATTTTTGAAATATGTCTATGATGTTTTACTAATTTGAGCATGTTCCCCCTAAATTTTTTGAAAACTAGTAAATTTTTAATTTTTCTTTTCTAAAACTCTAATTTGTTTCAAAATTTGATGAACAAGTTGAAAACTATACCCAAAATACCATATGTTGGTTTTCAAGAAAATGAACACACTAATAAAATAAATTAAAGATGAAAACCTTAACATAATCAAAATGTGAAAAAAATTATATGGTTAGATAGGTAAGAGAGAGATTAACATCATTGTGGTATTTCCTAATGCATTAATGTGGCGAGCACCAAATGCATTTGTAATTTTGTAATTTTCATTTGTTGCCAAATGTAAAAATGCATTTACTTTTGGTGAGCACCAAATTTGGTGCTGACCAAATATAAATGCATTTTTAGAATATAATTCACATTTCAATATATCTTTCTTCTTTCTTATACTTTAAGTTATACTTCATTTATATATTGGTAGTATGTTTGAGAGTGGTTTTAGATCTTTAAGATTTATAGTGAAATCTCAAAAATCAATAGCCTTCTATCAACATTCTCTTGCTCTCTCTTTCTCACTCTCTTTATCCTCCTAAACTATAGACCTAGGTCTCCCTCTCTCTTCTTTTGTCTACTTTCTACCTCTATCTTACTCCCTTCTCTCTCCCCTTATTGAATTAAGTTCAAATATGATGTTGGTAAGGTTTATATTGCTTGGCACCAACTACTTAATAATATCTTGGGAAAGATTGTCCATTTGATGTAGAATAGTTGTGCACATCCTTAAGATATTTCTAGGAAAATATGTGTTACAACAACAAAAGGTTTCATGATTCTTAGATGATATATGTTCTCAATGTGGTTGTTCTATATTTTAAGAGTAAGAAAAGTTTCAACAAACTTTTGGGTCTACATTTTGTTACCAAGAGATTTATAATGGGCAATTTTTTAAAATATATATAGAGTTACTACCATATATATATATATATATATATATATATATATATATATATATATATATATATATATATATATATATATATATATATATATATATATATATGAAGTCTTTAATTTATTTATGTCTTCTCTATAGCTAATGATTATCCTTTGAAAAATTCTCATGTTAATATAATAGTAAATTGAAATTAATAGTATAGTTGCTGGTGAATGCCACACTCAATATATTTATTAAAATTATATGACACATAAAATTATTTAAAAGAAAATTCTTTAACTTTGAAATTTTTTGTCAAATTAATATAATAATAATGAAAATGGATTAAAGTAATGAGGAAGACTACATTCAAAATAATTTTTAAAATTGTCATGAGACATCAAATTAATATAATAATTGAACTTCTTTTACTTTGAATAATTTTTCTCACTTTAATATAATAAGTTTGAAAATTGATTACTACCATATACATTCTATACATAAAAATTCATTATGTTGATAAAAAATGAAGTATTTAATTTATTTACGTCTTCTCTATAGCTAATGATTATCCTTTGAAGAATTCTCATGTTAATATAATAGTAAATTGAAAAATGATAGTATAGTTGTTCCTGAATGCTACATTCAATATATTTATTAAAATTATATGACACATAAAATTATTTAAAAGAAAATTCTTTTACTTTGAAGATTTTTTGTCAAATTAATATAATAATAATGAAAATGGATTACAACTAATGATTAAGGCTACATTCAAAATAATTTTTAAAATTGTCATGACACATCAAATTATTTAAAAGACTTGATTGAATTTCTTGTACTTTGAATAATTTTTCTCACTTCAATATAATAAGTTTGAAAATTGATTACAGCTAATAAAGAATGCTACAATCAAAATAAAAAATATAATAATACATAAAATATTATAAAAAAAAATCCAACTTCTTCTACTTTAGAGAATTATGTTTTAAAAAATCAATTGAAAATTAAAACCCATCAAAGACCCCACCCTGTCTTAGGAGTGAATCAGGACTTGAACTTGAGTGGGTAGCTCACTTGAGCTAAACTCTCCCAACCAATAATTATTAAGATTATAATAAGATAGAATTATTTAAAAAATAATTCAACTTTAAAAAAATATATATATATACATACTTATGACCTTACTTTCTTACCATACATTCAGATATGCATTTTTCTAATCTACCAATTGTTTTGCAAATTGTATTCATAGTCTTTGACAAGTACTTTAACTAAAGTTTGTGGCATGTAGAATGCAACCAGCATTAAATAATCACTCATTGCTCTAACCCTAAAAGCATATGAGTGCACTATTAAAAAAATATCAAATTAAGTTTTGGTCTAATTATATTATGAATTTATACATTTTTTTTTTTTTTAATTGTATACTTAGCATTTGTACAATTGAATTTAAATAACGTACTTTAAATTTTTACTTGTTTAGATGATTCATTTGAAATCACACTAACTTCTTTAATAGAACTCATTTATTAATATGATGTAAAAGAGCCACCCAAACAAATCAAAGCTTAGAATATATTATATAAGCCAAAATTATAACTTGAATTGATCTTTTATCGCCCATTATATATAATATAGTCAGATTTACATATATCCATATGTCACAACAAGGAATGCAAAATTGTACATTGCCATTTCGAAACTTGAAATGTTCAACAATTTTGAAGGAGTCCAGTAATCTTCTGTTAATGTACTTCACCATGATCATACTCTCTAACATGAAGAAACTAGTGGCTGCTAAGGGTGAAATTTTTGAGATGAAATAGAGAGGGTTTAGTTGCTTAGTTATGGTGAAGATGGGCATGCACAGCTGTCTTGGCTTTCCTTTTCTCCACAAAACGCTGCAGAGAATTCTGTCTAGCAAATGGAAAGTTTGCTGCCACAGCTACATGATGTTAGTAATCAATTTTGCTTTATGAAATATGTTAAAAAATGAAAAAAGAAAGAATAAGCGACATTTTTTTCTCAGTCCATAAAAATGAGATAATCTGTTTTCAGGATTCTGTCAAAAAAAATTTGGTGTGATTTACCGGGCTTTGGTGTGATAGAGGATTGGTTCTGATCGATCTGGTCCACTGAAGCCATTTTTGATGGACATGGAGTGGTGAGAATTGGAATGTTAAAGGAGGATGTGGAACTACTTTCTCTGTTAGCCATCACCATTACTGCTTCTGCCTGCATCCATTCAAGTAATATATATGAATTCCCATATATATAGTCTTTATGTAATGTTTGATTGGAAATCAACTGCTTATTGCATAGCCCATCTTCATATAAACTCTGATTAAGACTCTCACTCAATTTCTGTAGAAGAAAAAGATGAACAATATTTGAGTTTATAGATGGTTTTACCAGGTCAGGTGACACTTCATAAACATTGACTGCTCCAGCGTAGAAAATTGTGAGTTGGCTATATTGCTGTTGCTGCTGGTTGTTTTGTGTTGGAGGAGACCTGCCAATCCACCGAAACAAGGAATTCATTGGAAAATGAATCTAACAATTAATTAATTCAGCAAAAAAGCAAGGTGTGGAAGATAGAGGCCCCAATCACAGTACTACGGCATTCATACAAATTGATATTGCAGAGAAAATTTCAAGAACATTAGTATTCTTCTCCTCTATTTTTTTATATTATAAAAATACTACATATATTCATATATATTTTTATCTTCAGAACAAATTATTCATTATTAAATATTTCTGGCGTGTATGAATACTCAAACTTATCCATTTAGAGACTCTCATAAATTATGCAATTGATAATCTAGAAGCTTTCATATCTAATGAATTTGTAAATGAATGTAATAGAGTCTCTTCTCTAAAGAGTTGTTTTATGAAAAGAGCAAGTTATCTAATGATTTTGTAAATGGATGTGGTAGAATCTCTTCTCTAAAGAGTTGTTATATGAAGAGAAGAACTTTGAAGACTTTTTTGATTATCTAATGATTCTGTAAATGGATATGATGGACAAGGCAAAGAATCTCTTCTCTAAACATTTCGACAGTAATAAATTAATATTATCAGTATTATTTGGTGGTTGTTCTTTGTTGAATTTATTGTCTTAATCTTTCTTTTTTAAGAAAGATCTGGATCTTTTCAAAAAAAACCCATTTTACTTAAAAAACATTAATCTGCATTATCAGCAGTAAGAACAAGTCTACCCAACTGATTAGACTTGGATAATGAACATGTGATGGGATTTGCACTTTGTAGGACTCTGATGTAAGGAGATTATCATGATTCGGTAAAAAATTGGATCTTCAGAACACCATTGTTTGGATTGGCTGCAATTGACTGTAAAATTATATTCAATCCAGCAAAAACTGGCCACAGTTTAAGGTTTGATATTTTGCGGCACAAACATCGTGACTTAAGACCAATATCACCCACAAAAGAAAACAAAAAAAATTGAGCAATCTTTATTCAATATGGAAATTGATAATAGAATTCATCTCAAGAAAAGTTTAAATACAAAGAAATAGCAATACCTGAATACAGGAGAAATATTTTCCCAAACAGGAGAATGGAAGCCAAGAAATGGGTTTTGGGGCTCCCCATTGCTGGCCTGGTCTGTGTTTTGGGGCACCCCATGGCTGGTTTGGTCTGTGTTTTGGGTAGCACAAAACAAATTCAGATCCAGATTACCCACTTTCCTTTCCCTTTTAAACCTCAACATAGGCGTTGAAACAAATGTGTTTCTCCTTTCACCTGATTTGCTCCTCTTTTCTATTTTCTGCGTCATTTCACAGGCCAATCTTCATTTCCAAATGTTTTCTTCTCAACTAATAACATTAAAAGCTTTTGTCAAAAGTGCTTATCTAATAAAAGAACTTTTTATTAGATGGTAGGGTTTTTGTCACACGTCTACATTTTTAACAGAAATGTGTAAAAATAAACAGTGTATACATGTGTAAAAATAAACAGTGTATATACCAGATACGCTTTACTTTTCCAGATTAACGAAGAAAATGTGGAGCCTGCATGCTGGGGTGGCTCAACGCAACACTCCAGTGGTGGCTTCAAGCCTTGTAGACAAGAGGAAGGAGGAGAACATGTACAGCCTGCATAAGATGTTTCCACAGTTCATTTGATGTTTTGGATCACATTATATAATACATCATTAGAATTTGATTATATATATCAATATCTGATGATGATGATCATATAGTATGATCTTAAACATTGAATTCTTAATGTCTGATGATAGATATCAATATCTGCTGATAGATCATATAATATGATCTAAAACATTGAATTTTTATGGACATATCAATATCCCAAAACGTCAAACTCTAAAATAATTCAACAGTCTGAATAAAAAATATTGTTTAATAAAAAATAGACTCAATTTCAAGAATCAAAAACTTTCCCAATCAATCTAAAATAATTCAACATAGTTGGCTCTTTTTGATTTCTCTATTGATTTTAAACTTACATAGAAACTTTAACGTAGCTTTAAATTTATAAATTTTGAAAAACTTTAAGAGATTTTATTAAGAGGATAAATGAATTGTACTCAGCACTTAGATACTATAGGTTTATTTTATGAGTCGTGACCAGAGGTTTTCTTCCTAGGGTTCTTTTCTCCCGTATGCTCTTTGAATCCTGTGTAAAAAAATAAAAAATATTAATAAAAAAGTTTACTGGAATAATCCACTTTTATTGAAAAAAAAAAATCAGCACTCAAATCCCACTCTGAGTCCAAAGAATCTCAGGGCTTTGGATGTGGTTTTCTTTTTCTGTGCATACACATGGATATAGCTTTATTTTCACAGTTTTTAAGCTCTATTGAACCATTTTAGAAATTTGTAGTTTCATGATGTAAATTCTCTTTAAAATCAATATATTATTCTGGTCTGCCTTTTATCGACCAAAAAAAGCTTTCACAATCAATCTAATTTATAATTTATTAAGAACATGTTTTAAATTATATAAATTTGTTTGCATGGATCTGAATCTCACTAATAATCTACAATATTCAATACAATTTTGTTTGAACACCTCTAGTGTTGCTTTCCTTTGACATGCATGCAGGTATAATTGTAGGGTTTCACAGAGCTCCTGAAGTCCATTCACTTCCTTTCAAGAAATCTTCCATCTCCACAGTCCAACAACTCTGAATCTTCTCTTTTCAAAAAGAGTTTTGAGCATGTGGGAAATGGGAAAATAAGATGGCTGAACTAAAGTGGGTTGTTACTTCAATTCAATAAAAGAGAGAGAGAGATTGTTACGTGAAAATTACTTCGTTGGACGCCATGAATAGTGAAATTGTTATGTTATATAGCAGTTGCAAAACGCACAGAAAGAAACTTATTAACTTTTATATCACACGTGATTTATTCATTGTGGCACAGTTATCTCTTTATCTTGCGAGAAAAAAATTCCTTGTCGGCCGTAGCTTTGACCAAAAATACCAGAGCTTCCAGGTCAAAAGAAAACATCATATTTTATTAGAATTGTGGAATTTTTCAAAATACTGTTAATTTCGACATGACAGCAAATTTGGTGCAATGTGTTAATGCCTTTCTTAAATTTAAATCTCTGTTGATTGTGGGCATCATACAAGTCTAAATTGGTTAAAGGTATCTGAAAAATTTACAAAAATATAGTATAACGTGTTGATGTTCTTTTGAATTTGAATCTTCATTAAGAGCATCATTTTAGTTAGATGTTGCTGATTAACATCTATTTGCATATCAAAAGATTAATATTTACATGTAATATTAAAAGTATAAAGTTTACTAATATAACATATTCATAAGAAAAATATGAAGTATATATATTCATATATTAATTAAGTTGTATGAAAATTATTTTTAAATTTCTTTTAAGAATATATATGCACACAATATAAGTAATTCTTTTTTAACATAGTGTTGTCATTGATGTCAAAGAGGTTGTGTTATGTCAAAGTATCTAAGTACAACAAAAGATAGAGTCTAGTATTATTGGATAGCTAACTTAATGTTATCATCATGTACTGGTTGAAAAATCTGATAAGATGATCTTAGATTTGAAAATCTAGATAGAAGAAACAATGAGGATAGAAGATGCAACGACAAAAATTAAAGGAAAAAAAGAAGGATTCCAAAAAGATTGAAGAAAATGTAGTATCTCTAGGGGATCCTAAGAAATTAAACAATTAGTTAAGCAGGAACTTGAAGTTTGGAAAAAGTATCGTAAATAGTTAGAGATCGCTATTGGATTTGATGAAAATCAAATCAATAAAGCTACTAAGCATTCCATGAAGATAATTAAAAAATATCGAGATGTGAATTACTCCCAAAGTTCAAGATTTTATCAATCAATGGTGATTAAGGATAACAAAAAGGAGGATGGCCTTCATTCAAGCTCATAGATAGAAGAAGAGATTTGAAAAATAAAATTAAGGAGAACATGGACATTACACCAGTTTCAATCATTTATTTTTTGGTCTCTATTTTAATTGCAACCATTTTGGTCATAAGGTGATAGATTGTACAAGGTTCTCTGCAAGGAAAAATGACTTTATGAGCAAAAATGCATTTGCACCTTTGTTTGATTCCCATGTTGTATGTTACAAGTGAAATAATTTTGATGGTGTGGAAAAGAAATCAAGAGGAACAAAAATCTAAAAGATCAATCATTACTCATATCACATTACAAGGTAAGTGCACCAAGATGGTGAACAGAAAAGTGGCCACATGCAAAAAAAAAACCAAATTTTTCCTAACCCGTGCAAGTTCTAAAAATTCAAAAAAGTGCTAGGCTTGGTAACACCAAGCCTAGAGAAAAACAATTTAAAAAAAAAAAAAATTCCTCAAAACCCGTACGGGTTTTGAGAAACATTTTTTTTTTTAATAAAAAATTAAAAGTTTTTCAAAACCCGTACGAGTTTTGAGAAACATTATTTTTTTGTGTACGCCATGGGTTTTGGCCATTTTCAACGCCAAAACCCATGGAATAGCAACAAGGGCCGAGAAAGCCAAAAAACCATAGAACCCACACGGGTTTGCAATTATTTTGGATATTCTCAACATTGAGAGTAATTTTCAACAATGGCACCCTATCGAACAGGTAAGATTTGATTGGTTTGATTATTTTTGTTTACATTTTAATTGAAGTAGGGTTTTTTAATTGATTTAAGTTTTGTTTTTATTAATTTGATGTCAGATTCTTCAAACAATCCCAAAAACCGAAATAGACAATAAAGAGCTCCTCCTGCACAAGCAACACAAGCAAACCCTGTAAACATTGCACATGAGCAACAAGAAAACCCTCAAAACCCTCAAAATGTTGCTCCTCAGCAACCACCGCCACCTCGAAACCCTCCACATCCTCGATTAGATCATGTAGATGCCACACAAGAGGATCTCATCAATCGCCTTACACAAAATAGTGCCCAAATTTCTATATTGGTGAATAGGTTGAGGTCCTCTAGGCTTGAGCACCACTCAACCCTTGCCAAAACACTAGAAACAATGGCTAATAGTGCAAATGAGGTATCTAGGGAGGTTATGAAAGGGGGTTCATGGAGGGATAGATGTTGAACATTTTATGTGGATGGGTTGTCATATGATCAAGTGAAAAAAAAGGGCATAGGTGAAGCTAACATATGTGCTATTTTCACCGATCCTGTTACTAGTACCAACCTAGAACTAAATACGACTCAGTTTCCTATACAGTGGTGTGTTCATTCTAGGCTGAAAGAATCATTTTGGGATAGGTGGTATATGGCCTTTGACCAACCACCTTGTAATAATTGGGAGGTGCCTCTATATTTTTTGAGAAAGTTGTATTGTGATTTTATCCTCGACGAGAAGCCAAATTACTTTGACATCCAACAATTTCAGGGTAGAGGGAGAGGCTCTACGCAAGATAGACCTGGGGTCCATAGGATGGTAGAGCCACAACATAGGAGGCGTATAGCTCCTAAACCCATGGTTCATGTCACTGTCCCTATATCCTCGAAGGAGTCTATGGAATTACAAATTCTTCAGGCAACTGCATCATTGACTGATGTCATTGTTCAACATGGCACACTATTGGTCGGAGCAGAGGATGTACCAACACTTGTGGCACCTCCTTCATCAGTAGCACCTCCTTCATCAGTGACACCTCCTTCATCAGCATCACCTCATGCATCATTTGGCATGAGCCAACCCATTTAGCATATGTGCCCCACCTGCCAAGGTGTATGTTCTGGTGTAGACACTAACAAGGATGAGGATGGTTCGACATCTCATTCATGTACATGTTGCAGGAGTAGATGCCATGCTTCCACTGCACAGGATGTGGCCCTCGTCGATGAACTAATCAATATGTTGTACCCTCTCTATCAGACACAGGTGCATTTGATTCTGTTTATGACATGTTATCAATTAAGTGACTAAATCTTATAAAAAGAAATGAATTTTTATTTTTAGAACAATTTAAAGTGACATATAAATAAAATGCATTGCAGGGTGCAACAAGTGGTGGGAGTCCACCACATACTTTTCAGTGGACTCCACGGTCACGAGTAGTTTCACCACCAGAGGTAAAGATTTGTAAATTTGTTAAAAATATAATAATACATTTGTTTCAAAATATCTTTTCTTAATTATATGTATCATTACTTGGTTTTTTATAGGGCTTATCAGTGGCTGAGATGTCCCAACTTGATGATATCACGCTTTAGGCCATTGACTTTGGCCAAGATAGCTATGCGGTACCATTTAGATTTATATATTTTTGACTTAAGTGATATATTAAATACATGCTCTTTTCCCTTATGTTAATTTTTTTCCATTACTTTACCCCACCTGCCTTGAGGATATCTCATGTGAGAAAGCCATCCTCTAGCACTCCGAGGCAGAAAAAGATATCCTCTCGGACACCCAAATGGCATAAGGTAATTCAGTATAATTTAAATCCATTTATTGAAATGTATTATGACTAAACATGTATATGTAGATATTGATAAATGCACTTAATTTATTTATTCTATATACAGAAACATATGGATTTTATGAAATTAATGAATGCACCTGATGTCAATGAGGTTCCGCAGAGGGAAGAGGTGATATCTTCGTATTCACTTTGGATTGCATTCTTGTTTGTTCAAAAGAACTAAGTCCTTTTATGTCTATATCATATGTTATCATTTTTCATACAAGAAATGGTAATAGTTGCATCAGATTCGACTAGGCCTCCTAAGGTTACAGGAGAACTATATGACGCTTCGGCGTGCATTTGTTCTACATATGTTAAAAATATTTGTTTTATCTAGTTTGTCAACAACTTTGGGTTATTAACTTGTATGATTGTCTTTAACCTATTATAGGCCCCTTCCAAACTTCTTGCAGTTATTCTACCATTCCATTTCAATAGAAGTCCTACACGTATATTATGGGATCCAACATGACCAAGGGAAAAGGTATGTATGTCTTAGATCAACTCCTTTTCACTAAGTGCACAATGGAGTTGAAACCCTCTAGTTAACTCCTTTTGGATCACTTATTGTGGATATAGGAAATGGTCATAACTGATTCATCTGTGACTTTGCCTCCTACGACCACAACACATCCATCTAAGGCTCTCGTATGCTTTATTTTTTTAGTCTATTCATTTTTAGTTATTATGTGTTATTTGACATATATGTTATTAACATGTATTAATGTTGTTCTACCAGTTACAACCTCCTTTAGGGAATCCCAAGGATCCTCACCCTCACCCAATTGTAGAAGATAGAGATGAGGTAATCAACATTTCAACTTCAAACAATTAAGAGTTAAGTATTTAGTTATTTTGATGTTATATTGAAAAAATATATCTGATTCGACATTTGAATTATCCTTGTGCAGCCACCTACAGAGCCACGTATTGCTTCGAAGAGGCTCGATTTTGATGATTCACCATAGTCATAGATGCCGATAGAGACATATAGTTATAGTTGTGGTCATTGCAGGACCAATTTTTTATATATTCGACATTTGTATATGTATATATCGACTTTGACAAACATGGCACAAGACACATTTTTGTAACTATTATTTATTTGGCATCTATGCCATTTTTTGATATGTACATGATTATTGTTCATTTTGATATATATGAAACTTGATATTCGATCCAATTTGTTCATTGATATATATATGAAACTTGATATTTTTGAAACTTAGTTATTTGCTATTGAAATGTGATCAAACTTGTTCATTGTGTATGTCTTGAAATGTGATCCAATTTGTTCATTACTTGTAACACATATGGCGTATACTTTTAAACTATTTATTGCTCATATTGTGTATAGCCAAGTACCGACACCGGTAATGTTGATATTGTGTATTTTGATTGAGTGAATTTTCTTTGAGTCCTTCGTGCATGAAGAGATTGGAGTGAAGTTATTCTTTCATAAACTCATGCTTATGGAGCAAAGTTCATCATTTCAAGAACCAATTAAGACAAGATTTGAGTGCACAAAGAAGATTTGAAATTTATCTAAGCATAAGTCGGCTTAGGTAAGGTTTTCATTTAAATTTTATTCCATAACAAGTCGGCCTTAGGGTAAGAGACACACCTATTCATCCAAATCACCTATAAAAGAAGAGTTGAAGCAATCATTTTAACATCAAATCAAACCAATTATCTCTTCTTTCATCAAAAACCATCAGTGAGGTGGTAAAATAGTGCATCTTTCATTTTGATCGTCATGGGAATGAACTGTTAGCGCGAGCGTGTCTGAGTGTCCACGTTTATGCTAGGTTTGTCCTTGTCTCACTCCCCAAGACGTCTGATCATTCTAAGCCACCTTGTAGTGATGTTTTCCCTTGAGCTCTCAAAGTGGAAAAATGGTCAAACTTTGACGTCGCGTAACTCGGAGACCATGGGACTTATGGAAGATCCTTGTAAACCTATGGGGTCATGTTGTGGCTTCCTAAAAAATCCCCTCTCAGTTTCGGACAACTCGATTCCGTTTTCTTGTGGTGAGATTTTTTCTGTCGCATCAAAAACCGTCAAAAAATGTTAGTGAGAGATGGCAAAATATTGCATCTTTTGTTCTGCTTGTCGTGGGAATGAACCATCAGTGCAAAAACATCCAAGTGGCCAATTTTATGCTAGGTGTGCCCTTGTCTCACTCCCCAAGGCATTTGATTGTTCCGAGCGACCTTGTAGCGACATTTTCCCTTGAGCGCTCAAAGTGGAAAAAATAGTCAAACTTTGACGCCGCGTAACTCGGGGACCGTGCACTTATGGACAATCCATGTAAACCTATGGGGTCATGTTTTTTCTACCTAAAAAATCCTCTCTCGATTTTGGACAACTCGATTTCGTTTTCTTGTGGTGAGATTTTTTTTGTCGAGTCAAAAATCATCAATGAGAGGTGGCAAAATAGTGCATCTTTCATTATGCTCGTTGTGGAAATGAACCGCCAATGCGAGCACATTCGAGTGGCCAAGATTACGCTAGGTGTGCCCTTTTCTCACTCCCCAAGATGTCTGATCATTTCGAGCCACCTCGTAGCGACGTTTTCCCTTGAGCGCTCAAAGTGGAAAAAATGGTCAAACATTGACATCACGTAACTCAGAGACCATGACACTTATGGATGATCTGTTTGAACCTATGGGGTCATTTTTTTTCTGCCTAAAAAATCCCCTCTCGCTTTCAAACAACTTGATTCCGTTTTCTTGTGGTGAGATTTTTTCTGTCACATCAAAACAGTCAGTGAGGTGGCAAAATAGTGCATCTTTCATTTTGCTCATCGTGGGAATGAACCATCAGTGTGAGTACATCTGGGTGGCTAGGTTTATTTTAGGTGTTCCCTTGCCTCACTCCCCAAGACGTTCGATCATTTTGAGCCACCTCGTACCGACATTTTCCCTTGAGCCCTCAAAGTGGAAAAAATGGTCAAACTTTGACGTCGCGTAACTTGAAGACTGTGGCACTTATGGGTGATTTTTGTGAACCTATGGGGTTGTGTTGTTGCTACCTAAAAAGCCTCTCTCAGTTTCGGACAACTAGAATCCATTTTCTTGTGGTGAGATTTTTTCTGTCGCATCAAAAACTGTCAGTGAGAGGTGGCAAAATAGTGCATCTTTCATTCAGCTCGTCGTGGTAATGAACCATTAGTGTGAGCACATCCAGGTGGTTGATTTCATGCTAGGTGTGCCCTTTTATTTCTCCCCAAGACATCTGATTGTCCCGAGCCACCTCGTAGCAACGTTTCCCTTGAGTGCTCAAAGTGGAAAAAATGGTCAAACTTTGACGTCATGTAACTTAGAGATCGTGGCACTTATGGAAGATCCATATGAACCTATGGGGTCATGTTGTCACTTCCTAAAAAATTCTCTCTCATTTTTTGACAACTCGATTCCATTTTCTTGTGGTGACATTTTTTTTGTTGCATAAAAAATCGTAAAAAACCGTCACTAAGAGGTGGCAAAATAGTGCATCTTTTGTTCTGCTCATCGTGGGAACAAACCATTAGTTTGAGAACATTTGGGTGGCTATATTTATGCTACGTGTTCCCTTGTCTTGCTCCCCAAGATGTTTGATCATTCCGAGCCACCTCGTAGCGACGTTTTCCCTTGAGCACTTAAAGTGGAAAAAACAGTCAAACTTTGATGTTGCGTAACTCGGAGACCGTGGCACTTATGGAAAATCCATGTGAACCTATGGGGTTGTGTTGTCTCTGCCTAAAAAAATCTCTCATTTTTGGACAAATCGATTATGTTTTCTTGTGGTGAGATTTTTTCTGTCGCATAAAAAACCGTCAAAAACCGTTAGTGAGAGGTGGCAAAATAGTTCATCTTTCGTTTTGCTCATCGTGGCAACAAACCATCAGTGCGAGAGCATCTAGGTGGTCAGGTTTACACTAGGTGTTCCCTTGTCTTTCTCCCCAAGACGTGTGATCATTTTGAGCCACCTCGTAGCAACGTTTTCCCTTGAGCACTCAAAGTGGAAAAAATAGTCAAACTTTGACGTTGCATAAATTAGAGACCATGGAACTTATGGATGACCTATTTGAACGAATGGGTTTGTGTTGTCTCTGCCTAAAAAATTATCTCTCGGTTTCGGACAACTTGATTCCCTTTTCTTGTGGTGAGATTTTTCTGTCACATCAAAAACCGTCAAAACTGTAAGTGAGAGGTGGCAAAATAGTGCATCTTTCATTTTGCTCATCATGGGAACGAACCATCAGTGTGAGCACATCCAAGTGGCTGGTTTTATGCTAGGTGTTCCCTTGTCTCTATCCCCAAGATGTCTGATCATTTTGAGCCACCTCGTAGCGACGTTTTCCCTTGAGCTCTCAAAGTGGAAAAAAAGGTCAAACTTTGACATCATGTAACTCAAAGACTGTGCCACTTATGGATGATCCATTTGAACCTATGTTGTCATTTTGTCACTTCCTAAAAGGGCCTCTCTCAGTTCTAGACTATTCCAACTAGCCCTTTAAACCGAGTAATTCAACAATAACTCAAAACTTTCCCAAAACACTTGGAAAAAAAATTGCATATTCAGATACCCATTTGCAATTTATTTAACATATGTCAAAATCAGACTTAGTTATTTATAATCAAATAGTACAAATCTATAATCAAATGGTAAAAGTTTATTACAAATGTATTTATAATCAAATGGTACAAATTTGGGCTCTCAAAATTTACAAATCAGCCCCATGGACACTTTCATATATAAAATTTGGCATCTAATATAAATGATCAAGCTCATTATTGTTTATATTTACAAAATTTTGCATCTAAATATGCAAATTACAACTCATTGTTGTTTTTTATATAAAAATTAGCATCTAGATATGCACATTACGACTCATTGTTGTTCTTTTATACAAAATTTAGCATCTAGATATGCACATTACAACTCATTGACGTTTTTATATACAAAATTTGTCATCTACATATGCACATTACAACTCATATGCATATTACAGCTCATGTGCATGTAGAGAACATCCAAAAAAGTGAAGTTACAACATTTCACAAAAGATATATACAAAATTGTCAAAATTATTCTACCATATTGTAGAATTATTCTTCTAGATGGCCCAAAATCAATCGAGTGAACCTTCTGGATCAGCTCTAACCCTTAGTGTCTCAAGTATTGCCTCATGGTCAGATTCATAAACTTTCCATAAATCCTTGTTAAGAGGTCTACCATGATATTTAATCAAATGAATATTTGTTGCAACAAGAAGGTTTGAGCAATGAAGAATATGTCTATGTGTCTCAAAGTCCTCAAACAACCAGGCATTAGAATTTTTGATAAGGTACCTGCATTTTATAGAAGGAAAAGTTAATGCCAAAATCAATACAACGACTGCTAAATAAATGAGGTGAAGAGGTCTCAAGACAACTTGACACAACAACGGTACCTTCTAAGCCATGGCCCTGTCACAACAACGGATCATGTTGGGTACTCAATACCCTCTCCATCAACCACTGTAGAAGTCAACTTCTTTTTGGCCTCAATACAATGATACAAAAAGTAATATGTTCCTTCTTCGTTGTTCTCATTTGTAATAACTGCATATGCATGACCTGCATTTAATAGAAGGATATAAGTTAATACCAAAATCAACATAAGTTAATACTAATAAATTAAGCTTAAAATTGTAGCAAATTGCAACCCTTTACCTAGTTCAACTATGTTTGATACATGGTCAAATCCATTGATGCTTCAATCTGGTTCATTTGTAGTGCTCTAGGAAGTTGATATGTATCTAGGGTTTGCAAAGGTCTACAAGACCATTGGTCAACCCACTCTTTTAATTCACATTCATCCCACACAAAATGCATACACGAAGAGCAAAAGCATGCAATCTGTCTAGTATAAATAACTAGTGATGTTGCATTTGAACTTCTAAATGAATGCATGTCACTTGATGCAATAAGTGTACAACAATCTAGATAGTTTTCAATGTTAGATTCACGTATTAACCAAAAATATCTAGAAACCATAGACTTACCAACATTACCTGGTCTCATCGTAGAGTTACACCATTGCACAATTGTTTCTGCATCTGTTAACATTGCACCACCTTCGTACTTCAATTCCTCTCTGGTAAGATCTCTTTTCACACATGCTCTCGCACCATCATGCTCTCCCTTTCCATGCCTTGCCTCAATGAAATTCCAAAATGTTGCACACCACTTGTCACATGCATCCTATTCAACCAGTAGAACATCCTTGAATTGTGCGGTGCAATTGTTTGACCATATTAAGTGATAGTTGTATCTTATATCTCTTTCCCTTAAATTATCATAGAAGACTGTAAAGCATCCTTGCACAAACTCTGAGGAATGAGTACGATCATCGCTGATATAGAAGTGATATTCTCTTATAACCTTTATGTCTTCCTCGGTGCTATCATGTGCATGCATGAATGCTATGTGTACAAAAATTGTAACTTGTGTCTAGAGTGGTAATACTAGATTGTACTTCATTTTGCGGCTTTAGTGTATAATTATCAACAAAATCAATGACAGAGACAATAGTGTCAAGGGGGAAGGTGTCCTTACACAACTTGAATTGCTCATCTAACCACCTAGCTTTATGTGTGTGACCTATGTACTCATACACTAGTTTCTCTTAAAACATCTTCATAAAATCAGCTATGCATATATCCCTTTTCACTAACTCACACCTCTTTAATTCTTTTCCATCTTTAACACCATTTGTGACTGACTTGTATTTTCCAATAGAAACTAGTTCCTTACCAATTTCATGTGTGCTATCCAGATGTAGGCATCTATGCAACTGTTGCAAACCGCCACATGTAGGACAAAAACCTCTCAAACACATCATCTTATAGTAAATCCACCCGTCATCTCATTTACATAGTACACTTGAAATAAATTCTCTTGGTGACTTAGGAGGTTCTTGTAGACCACATTCCTGCAAAACATGGTTAGTGCGAAAAGTACAACATATATAGCGATAAATATCATAATGCATGGAAAATTAAACATGGACCCTACAACAACATGTAGTACGTGCATGATTAATCTTAACATAAAATGGTTTTTTCATCTCAAAATGTTTTTGACTAATTTTAATCTAAGGAAAGCTTTGAAGAAACCTTTCATAAAATTGTGTTTGAGTGGTATCTAAATAGTGTTTTGGATGTGGCTCACGATGACTAATTCTAATTCGCCTTCTAACAACATCTCTTTGGTTGGTCGAAACCCTTGTGTTGTCATGCCAATATTTCTCAATTAACGTTCTTAGTGCATCAACAACAACCTTTTCCTTGTGTGGGAGTCTACCTGAGAATGCCCTAAGAGAATTATTGTTAGGATCCTTGATTTTCTCTCTCCTCTCTAAGGCATAGTGTAATGTGGTTCTACTTATCCTTAATGACTTGCTTGTTTTTCTTATTAAATGAGATTTTTTCATTTCCTTTCCCATTATGATTGATGTGAGGACATGACGAGTAACATTAGCATCTTTAGTGCATGATTTCAAACCAATGGCTTGGTATGCATCAAAAAGAATTCTCAAAATGGTTCTTTCACTATTATTTTCGGATGTTCTTAAGCTCAAAATTTTCATTCTCTCTAAATTTCAAATTTTTAATCATTTCAGCAATTAATTGGCATCTTCCACTTTGATTTAAGTTTTCAAAATAGTTATTCCAAATTGTTCTAACCATTCTTCTACAAGTTCTTTCATAAATTTTATCATGCATTGGCTTCACAATATTTTCATCAATATCTATGAGAAACTTTTGTTTTCTACGAATTATTCTAAGAGGTGTTAAGATTGGCGAATGCTCTTCGTTTTCATTAGGTGCATTGATCACATCAAATTCAAGTGGTATATCTTCTTCAATTTCATTAACATGTGCATTCACTGAATCATTTTCAAATGGTGTGTGTTCATTGCATTCATCATATGTATTTGAATTGGTGTATGTTGATCATTTTGATTTGGTGCATTCATCATATCAATTTCAATTGTTGAATATTCATCACTTTCATTAGGTGCATTAGATGACGTACCTTCACGTAATCTCCTCATACGCTCCCGTTGTCTTTCCTTTGCTACCTCTCTTTGTTCATGTATTCCTCTCTTGTTCTTTCCCATTGTCCTACACATAACATCATGATGACAATCCGCAATCAAATAACAAAAAAACAACAAATGATCATCATTTTGTTATAATCTAAAGTAACAATACTAAAATAACTTTAAAAAAAACCAAAATACAAGAAAAATCAATCATGATCAAAGCAAAAAAATAATAAATGATCATCATTTTGTTATAATCTAAAGTAAAAATGATAAAATAAATTAAAAAACAATCCAATATACGAGACAAATCAATCATTT